>NC_132799.1:26491543-26644291 GCF_048594095.1 Paramormyrops kingsleyae
CCTCAATCAGGACCAGGTCATTGCATTGCCAGCCTCGGTTCAGAAGGCTGCTTTGGGACCTGCTACGGCAGGGAGACCCACCTTGTGTTTGAGGTGATGTACTGGGGACGGCGGGACCTGGCTGGCAGAGGTCAGGGTGGGATGGCTCTGTCTGACAGCAGCCGTCTCTGGTCAGGACAGTCTTGCCTTTCCTTTCCATCTCAGCGTGATGCTAAGCCGGGAAGAAAAGTAAAATCTTCACCACAAACACTAGCAATCTAGCAAATAAAATACCAAATATGGTATTATGTACCAACCAAAAAAGTATTAAATATATATTTTTTTTTCCCGGAGGGCAGTTCTGTGGGTTGGGACTCAGAAGGTTGCCTGTTCAAATCCCTGGTTCGGCAGAGTGATCCCACCATTGGGCCCTTGAGTGAGGCCCTTAACCCCAATTGCTCCAGGGACTGTCTGACCGTGCTGTCTCCTCTACCTCAGTTCCATGAGGCCACCTGTGATGCTTCTCCAGCCGTCCTGAAGGTCCCACATATAGGCCGAGTTCTCATTGGCCGCTTTTCCTTCACTCTCTCTGCTGTGTTTAGGTCAGGTGGCCAGGTCATGTGATGTGACACTATCACCCTGCTTTGTAGATGACTTCCGAATGGTACTGTAGAGGTAGGTAAGAGGCGTGTGCTGATTACGGCGCATTGCTGCTCCCATCACACAACAAACCACCTCAGGGATGGGAACCTGAGTGAAGCCATGTGGCAGGTGACACCTCAGCACCACACTAGTCCGAATGGACCAGTGTGAGTTTTTTTCCAGTGGCAGGTATTAAAATTACAAGTTTGCCACCCCCCCATGAGCACGTCTCTATTATACAGGGATCCCAACGGGTTCCAAGATGGTGGCGCAGGAGGTAGTGCTATCGTTCGGCAACTGGAAGGTTGCAGGTTCGAGCCCTGGTTCCGCCTGACCCCATCAAAGTGTCCTTGAGCAAGACACTGAACCCCAAATTGCTCCCGGTGGCAGCCTCCGACCCCTGGTGTATGAATGTGTGTATGGATGGGTGAATGTGAGGCATAAATTGTAAAGTGCTTTGAGTACTCGTAGGAGTAGAAAAGTGCTATATAAATGCAGTCCATTTACCATTCCAAGTACCGCTGCTGACTCACAGCCTTAATATGTGCATGTTTACTCAGCTTTGCTTTCAGACGTCGGTCCAGCTTGCAGGATGCTGGCCAGCCTACCTCCAGCCCATCTTAAACACAGGCACACGCACACCCGGCGAGAGCCATGCCTAATTAGTGAGGCTGACAAGAATCCAATGGAATGTAAAACCTGTTTGTAATACAACAACCTTTGACCTCTGAGGAAGGGCTGTGGAAGCTGGGAGCATTTCACACATGGAGTCAAACCGTCTGTGTGTCACACACTTACATTCCTTATATCTGAGGAATGGAAAAGGTGGACCCTAAAGGTGGACCCGTCTGTCTGTATACTCCTGAACTCTGCCGCTTCCCCATGTCTTTGCGTAGGTCTCCTTAAACTAAAACATTATTTTAGCAACTGTGTGATGTCTGTACTGTAAATGAGAATTAGGTATCAGTTGACTTCCATTAATCTTAAAGAATTTATTAATCACCTGTTCAACCCCAGTGACCATTAACCTAGATCTGCTTATTGTCAGAAATAAATCTGTTCAACTTCTCGGATACGAATTAAAGCAAAACAAAAACAAAAAAAATCACAGCCGTGTCAATATACAACTTCCAGTAGATGGCGCCATAACCTACTGGATTAGTTCCTGATGCAGAGCATAATGCAGACATCCAATAGAGAAAGCCTAAAAGCCTCCAGCCTCGTTTCCACAATCAGAGAACAGACTGGAAGTGGTTCTTTACTGGCAGAATAAAATCACAAGCTGTTTTAATTGGCCACTAGAGCAGAGTGGGCGGGTACTTTTCTGCCAGAGGCATTTGAACAGCACGAACTGTTTTAATAAGAGCAGTTCCAAGTTTACTGAGCTTTTTTGTTGAGATCTTCAAGCTGTGCTGACATTGCTATGTCGACGAACGTGTCCCAAGGAATCGCAGCCTGTTCAGAAAAACCATCCTCAATCATGCTGCCGCAGTTCCTGAACTGTCCCTCGCTGTTGCACCAGGGGGCGCTCTTCTCACATAAGAGGTGAATCATGAGGAATAGCGGGAAACAAAAGAGAGTGGCTGTTTCTCTCTTATCGTCAACCTGCCACTCAGTGCAGCAGCAGGGGTCCAGTGGAAGGAACAGGTTCACGATACACCTAGAACAGCATCAGGGTGGTGCTGGGCCCACATGGAAAACCAGAAAGTAACTGAACAGAAATGAACCTAAGATGACAAACCATAGTTCACATAACCTTTGTCGAGATATTATTCATCTGTTAAGGCTTTAATTGTGTACGCTGTACTGTGAAAAAAGCCTCTATGTCCTGTTAGAAGATGCAGTGGTGGAGGAAGTACTCAAAGACTTTACTTAAGTAAAAGTAGAAATTAAACAGGCAAAATGTACTCTGTAAAAGTTAAAGTACTTCATTAGCCTTTCCACTTAAGTAAAAGTAAGTACTTGCTTGGAAATATACTTAAAGCATTAAAGTAAAAGTACTTGTAGTTCCTGTTGGAGCTGTGTAATATACCATTAAGTGCATCTGCTGCATGCAAATTCTGTTAAATACAAAAATTCATGCATGATACTGTTGTATTTTCTAATCTAAACATTTAAAATTTGAAATGCTAGGTTATAATAAATGCTTCAGAAACATTGCATTGCGTTAGCTGAAGCTGGGTTTACAAAATTAACCAGCTACAGTGATTAATGGTGATAAGTTCATCAAAGCCCAGCACCTGCTCTCAGGCATACAGTTCAATACATCAAGCGCTGATATGCGTGTAGGGCTGCGTGATACATATACTGTATGGCAATAGAAAAATATGGTAATTTTTACATAACCATTCATTCACTGAATTTATAGAAAAAGTGCTATATCGTGATATGTATCATTATCGGGATATGAGCTTTTTGTCATATTGTAAAGCCCTACGTGTGTGTTATTAAATAAAACTTACCAGCTATTGGCCACAGGATGCAGATTTATCACTTGCCTCTGACACTATTGACATGCTATTCACAGCTCACCAGTAAGTCAGCCTGATCACAAACATCCCAGCATCACCTCCTGCCATTTCCAGAGCCACTTTCCATAGTGAATCAACAGGTGGTGTTTGTACTGCACACTGTATAGCCGATCAATCTCTGCAGCCAGAGGAAACTCCCTGCCCTTAGGTTTCATCTTATAAAGGTTTCTAAAAGCTAACAGGATTCGAAACCACTGATGCTAATGAGAAGAGCTCAGAAATCTCAGCATTATTCGTCTCATCACTGCCTTTATCCGATTTTAAAAAAACAGCAATGATTATAAAATGTAACATAACACTAAGGAGAAATGTTGGGGAGAAAAAAAGTACAAATATTTGCTGTAAGATGTAGCAGAGTAACAGTCAAAAGTATCCACAGCTAAATCTCCTTGAGCAGAGTATCGAAGTAACAATGCTTTGTTACTGTCCACCACTGAGAAGACCGAACTTTCTCTGAAGTACAGCAATACTAACAAAAACGTTGTTAAATAACTAGAAGTTAAAAAAAAAAAACACCCAGTTACGTTCAATTAAGCAGCAGACATATGCATCCAAACCATCATACAACTGAGTGAGCACAGCCAACCAATCACTGGGGCAACTGGGATTAAGGGCCACACACCAGTCAGGAAGGAAACGCAACCTCCATTTCACACTTAAAACTTTAAGTTACCTCAGTTTGCTGGTTATAATGCAAACTCTGAAGCTTCTCTATGTAATAAACCGTATATTACAACGTGCCAATCAATCAATCAAGGCTCTTACTCAGTGACACTGTGGTCACGGGCCAAGCAGGATGTCCTGAGACTGTGAACTTCAGAGAACATCCCTGACCATTGGCAGGCACACATCAAGTCAACCTGATTACAGTCACTGCTTATTATTAAGCAGTTATAAAAAAAAAACAGGCCCTTCTCTAAATAAGCCTAAATGTGACAGATGCATTGGGACAGGAATGCCAAGTGGGCAGTGTAATCAGGACAGCATGTTTCATGAAGCCTTCACAAAATGCAGGTCTCTTTGCCCCCAACAGCCATTAAGAGTAGTAGTGAGGCACACTGGGAAGGCCCTACAGTTACATAAAGCGGTCATCTGTGTCAGTGCTGGGGGGGGGGGGGGGGGGGGGGGGGGGGGGAGAGTTCATTCATAAAAATAAGACAACATGCATTCATTCTGGTCTTCTAGGTCTGACTAACCTGGAAGCAGATCTTCTTTTAAGACATCGCTGATCAGATGTAACTGATCAGACCAGTTCCACAGATCCGACATTACATACGGAGCACAGGATCCTTAAGCTTACAGACGCAAGATCTGCTCTATTAATATATGAATAAACTAATTATGACAGTAGTGCAGCAGGCACCGTTAAAATCTTTCCGCTTCTTCCGTCTGCACAAATTTCTACATTTCGTGCATTATCACCTGTCATCACAAGGGCGCGGGATTTTTTGCAGCGCATTAGCCAGAGGTTTGGGAAGTTATTTCAGAAGCAATTCATGAGAAGAACCGATGTCCTGCTGTGTGCAGTTTTGGTCATTGTGTAGAAAACACCCGGCAGAAGTGACGCAGATAAGCAAGTGGACGCCTAACAAACTCATTTTATATTTTATCTCCCGAAAGTAGATTCAGTTTGTAAAACATGTGGGTTTATGAAGGGAGTGCAAGACGTTCGGGTGGCTGAGGCGGCTGATATTCACAAAACACCGCCACGGTTACGCAGCTAAACTTTCATGTTTACACGGACGTCCTGTTTGCCCACAAAGTGCAGCCTCTTCTGCGGCGTGGGAGCGCAGTGCAGTTTGTCACTGTCACAAAGCGATTAATACTGTGCTGTTACTCCCGGGAAATCACATCACACCTCATATTATCTGCGTCCAGAAACGCCACTTTCTGCAACCATCGAATGCCAGAGGGACTCGATCAAACGCAAAGTCTAAGTGCAAATGGCACCTTTTTAAAGCCGTCAAAGGCCTCCCTGCACGGGCTGATGTGCCACGCAGCAAAGGGCGAAAAAATAACAAAACGCAGCATCTCCCTAAGTAAGTTAAGGGAAAGCAGCCAGAATATCGGAGTAAACAATTGAACTTTTACAAGAAGTCCCGCTAAAGTGGTATTTAATGAAAGCACGGACAGGCTGCGCGTCCACGTCCCTGTGCCACCCTTTCCAAGCCGCTCCTTGACGCGCAGAAAGCGGCCACCGTCCAGGCGTTACGCGTCTTTCCGCCGCCCGGTCGAAATGGGTTCGGGACGCACGCCAGAGGAGGTCAGGCGCATTTTCAAAATCAGGGCGATCTCCCCTTCCTTTCTGCGGGAAGAGCAGAAGAGCAAACGGGGGACGCCATTTTCTGCAAAAGCACGGCGAGGCGGACGCACGGCTTCGGCTCCCTTTAAACGCGGGTTTAAAGGCACGCTGGGCTCCGCGCAGTCCGGTCTCACCTGTGCCGCTTCAAGGGAAACCGTTTGCAAAGGAGCGCCTCGGAAAGCGCGTCCCGGCGTGGCGAGCGGGGACACCGTGCGGCCGCGATCACGGCTCCGCTCCGCAGCTGCCTCCGTGCGCTTCTCCTCTACAGGCGCTTCTGCGCAAAGGTGCGGCGTCGGTTCGAGTCCGGAGCGCCGCTGCCCCCGGCGCCGCCGTCGCTGTCACCTGCGCTAAGAAGCCCGCGGCGCTCCAGCTATTTTTCTGTTCTTTTTGGTGAAACCGGCGTGTTGAAAATGACGCTAATTAAAACGTCGTTTTTGACCGCGTTGTTTCGTCCATGTTTTTGATAATTTAATTCAGCCTAAGAGTAGTGAAGACGACAAAAACAGTTAACTAAATAATTAAAATTCACTTTTATTACTCAGAAATGGGTATTACCCGTGGCTTTTACATTGTACAATGTAATTAACGTCAGGAAAATATTTTGTTTCTGCATGGTTTCTTTACAACAGCCCCAAAACGAATGCAGTTTTAATTATGCATACAATTTCCCTTCTACGAGAACAACATATACAATTTGTCAGGCACTAAAGTTTCACAATTTGTCAGACGAAGTAACATTAAAATAAGATACTGGTGCATTCGAACTTGCATTTGATCTGCGGTAAATTCTGTTTCGGCAGCTTCACTGTGTCCGACACTAATTGCAAACCAGCCGGCTTGTCTCAGCCTCCTCTTCACATTCATGTATGTAATAAACATATACGTTTCTCTCGTGTAGTGACAATCGGCCATCATACTACTTTAAATGGTTCTGCCACAAAACTTACTAACCAAACCTTATAGGATCGAGCTATGCAGCTGCTGGAGATATACATCATAACATGTACATGGAGAAGAAAGAATTATTAAATATCATTAATTACAGCTGGAAAAAAAGAGCTTGCCCATCTTAAATGTCAGGAGTCTGTACCTAAAATCCACCACCCCCCCTCCAAAAAAAAAATGCATCCACATCACCAGTAAAACATCTCAGCCATCTCCTGTATTTTAGGTTCATAGTGGTTAAGGGACTATTTAAAACCAGTTTCTTTTAAATATAATTTTGGATACATTGTAAAACAGACAAAAGCACAAACACATGTGTTCACAAGGCTTTAAAGGTTGTCGAGCTTTTTAATAAACCTTCTCGCCTGCAAAACAAGAGAAAGAGCATTTACTTTCTTATACAGAATGTTTATGTAATCTTATACGTGTACATGTGAATTCAAACCACAAAAACACTGACATTTAAATATGCTACGTATATGAAAACGAATTAATTTTAGCAATGAAATGATGCTTTATTGCAGAAAAACAGTGAGTAAAGGACCGTGTCTGATTATTACCCGCTGCACGAGCGTAGGTGAATTGGCATTTCTAACAGCCTACAAGCCTATATGAGCAGCCAGGAGATGGATGAATGGATGGACGAAAAACCGTTACAGGGCCGCTTTGTGGAAGTCAAGTTTCAAGATAAAATCATTTAACTAAAGTGAATCGAGTCCTCAGGTGACAAAGAATTTGAATCATGTATCTCAGCCTGCAGGATCACATTTCATTCTGAGAGTCATAAGTTTAGGGCGGAGTACCAAACCAAGCATGGTTTTTTTTTCTTCAGATTTAAGTCATATACATTTTCGCAGTTAATTCATTTTATATGAACCACCTGCAGCAATCATGACAAATCTTTATAAATATTGAACTAGTGAATATTTCAGAAAATAAATATATAATAGTCTTGCCACTGTGATCATTCTAACACAGTTTAAATACAGTGAAAAATTAATGCGGTTTTATAAGAATTGTGCACTCACGCCTCCGTCTTGAAGGTCTCTCGAGATATCTGGTCTGTGGAGGCACCTTCGGGAGACTCATCAAAGTCCTTGACTCCTAAAGTAGTTAAAGCTGCAAATGACAACATTTTTAAAATCTACGCTAAGTAGCCTATAATAAGCAGGTCTCAGCGCCGTAGCGAATTTTAGAAGACATTTTGATAAAATGCATTTTTCTTACTTAAGATATAGTATTTAAAACGTAGCCTTCGCCGTGTTTTTCGTAATCATAGCATTTTGCCACGGAGTGTTTGTGTGTCTGTGTACGGACCGGCTCACGATCCCGTTAACGTGTGACTGTAAAGGGCGCTGCCACGACGGACGTACCCGCCCTGTACTGGGCCGCACTGATGTGCCCACGGCCGGTGGGGTCCAGTATACCGAACAGCACGTCCAAATTGGGGGCGTCGAAGAGGCAAGGGCACGGCGCCTCCCCGCGCCTGGAAGCCTTCAACAGCTCCAGCTGTTCGATCAGAAACTCCCGCGGTCGTTCTGTGTTTAAGAAACAATAATCAAAGAAAGCAAAACCATTACACAGCCCACCGGCAGCCAACCATCGCAGGTCAGCTGACCAATTAAGGATCCCAGATTGAGTTAATGAACCGACAGCTAACTAACCAGCGTAACACATACTGCTGAGATTTTAAAGCCCAAAAACTGGTTCGGAGGCTTAAATAATAATGCGAGCCCACTCACCCGGTCTGTGGAAAAACAGCATGCTAGTTAAACTGTGTAAGAGGTCGTCTATTCGGTGATCCCGCAAGTAGCGCGCCGCCTCCTCCTCCCGCGGAGTCGCCATGTTGTTTGGCGCCGTTGCTATGCGACGACGAGAGGCGATTCGTGCGTGCGGGTGCATTTCACAGCCGTCCACGAGAAACTGTAGGGGCGGGGTCTGTGAAACCCGGGACTGTTTAGGATCTATACAAATATATCTGTACGCGGAGTTTGGGGTGCAGTGAGTACAGCTTCCTGTCTGCACTGAGCCTGTTGCTCACCAGCAGCAGCGAAATTCATTGTTTTCAAAACTATCAGCAGTCTGTCAGCTCCGGAAGATATGGATGTTGATCCTGAAGCGCAGAAGACTGGTTTTCATAAATTAGACCTAGGAGGTGCTTTCCTGAAGCGCTCATAGATTTGGGTGAATAAACACAAGCAGGTTCACACAGAAGTCCCGCCCAAACCGGAATCCGCACAAACACACACACTTACATCGAGATGCACCATGCCTGTCACCACTCATCCTCTGATAAATTTCCATCCCCACTTCACATTTTCAGGGGTTTCAAATGTTTTAGCTGCATCCAATTCACTGATGACACAAGACACTGATTTCTTACAAACATATAAATTATTATTTTTTATTTACAAAGCCAGGTACAAAACAAACAGGAAGTCACCGCCTTTTCTCGGGTGATGTTTCGTGGCACTATCTCTTTAATTCCTTCATTTATAACACTCTGAATCCCACAATCGCTGTATTCCTCTCATGCTGCTTTTGTTGACCACACCTCAGGGTATCTACACACATCACTCAAGCTATTTGGGAGCAATTTAATGCAGATTTTCTTAAAGGGGACAGCAGTCGTACTAAAAGTGATTTCGATTTTTTTCAGCACCCAGCCGTTATCAGCTTCTGGACATTTAACAGGTAACGTAAGATAGTGAAAGATACAAACCTAAATTGAATCAGACCTCAAAAATGTAGGTTTCCTTTAATAATACCGTAAGTTATATTTTTAAGTCTCGTTTGAAAATGTGTAAAAGGCAAGTCTGAGACAGCGTCTCTGCATAAGAATTCCCACAAATCAAATAACTCTTAGCTACAAAATTTGGTCAGCACTGTTTACAATGAATACAAAAATAAGGCATTTTTAAACACTTCATACAGAGTGTAGGACCGGGACTGAACACTGGGAGCAGTATTTCAAATGCGATCTCCTTAGCTGCCAACTGCCAGTGGTTTGAGTCTGAAAGGAAAGTCACCTGACTGTAAAGGCTTGAATTCAGTTACCGAATGTTACAAAAATTCATTACTAATCTGTTTCTGTAAGGGCTGGTGGTACCAGTGTCCATTAACAAAGTGGGGCCCTTTTGGGAGGGACGAGACTTACGGTCAGACCTTAAAGGAAGCCTTGGGCCTTTCTAGGCATGGAAAACATCCCATAATCCCAGGGAGTCCATGAAAGAAGGAAGCAGTCAGCCCTGTGTCAAATCCTTCCAGCGAAACGGATTGGGATTAATAATCCAAAAAGCTACCTGAGGAGCACATGTTACCGTCTGTGCATTTGTGTGGGTTATGATTTTATGGTCAATTTTACCTTCAAACACTGGATGCCACGATTAGGAAGTGAAACCCGCTATGGTAGAGATGTGGGATCATCTGTGAACATTACGGTCTTAAACAATTGAAGTAAATCGTTAAATTGCTTGTTGCTATTAATGAGAAGCATAACTATTTTAACCATATCACTTACTGTTGCATGGAAAATGTTAACATGAAGAAAATCTGGTTACGGTGACCGAAGATCCCAGCTCAAAACCACAGGAGCATCGGCAAACAGGCATCAGAGGGGCCATCGGACTTGGGTTTTGACGCCAGTGCTGAGACAGGAGATCAACCGTGACCCAACAGGCAGGATCTCTGGGCAGAAGGTCGTCCAGGAGTGACAGCTGAGGAGGACTGAAGGAGTTTCTACAGGGGGCAGCAGAGTCCCAAGGCTGGGAGAGACCTGTCACCAATCTCATGCCTCCCTCACAGGAACGCAGGCAATGCTGGGGCCTCTTGTAGCAGGACAATCAGGAAAAAAAAAATCACACAATGCCTGGTTTGTTAGTCCTATCAGCTATGGCTGTTTGAAGCAATTGCTTTTAAATACTGAAATAAATAAAAATGTTCCTGAAACGGGACAGAAAGTGCATTCAAGCAATCCAGCTGGTATCATACGCCCAGGATTTAACAAAATGATGCTGCCTATGTGGAATTAAACCGCGACCGTGGGACCGGACCAGAATTCGCCGGCCATCTGCGCACATCTGTGCAGTGCCACCTGTTACCAGAAGGGGTGCCCAAGCGCAGGGGACGTACCTGTGACAGGAGGAAGCCGTAAAAGCGGCCTCATGAAAGTTAACGACGCCAGGGGAGGGGGCACAGGGCATGGCATACAGTCTGCCTGAGCCTGTGATGCTATTGGGGGAGAGGGTGTCATGGTAACGGCCTGGTCCAAGACGTGGGAGGGGGGAATCACAGCTTAGCAAAGTCAATTCAGCTGCCACAGACATCAAGGAAGTTCTACTAAGTTTACCACAGTGGGCCCATTAATGTCGTCCATTCCAGGACTCACAGCCTACTCAGAATTTCACGGTGCTCATCTGACTGGGAACCTTCAAGTCCTTAACCACAGAATATTAATAAATACAAAAATAACAAAAGATAAATTCTATCTCTCGACAGCCACACTACGACATTGCTTTTAGCTTGAAAAAGGGATTTTTAAGCAGTCGCAGCATGAAGCTGGTCAGCTAGAAAGAAACTGACATACAAAACCAACCTGACAATTTCGAACTTCTCAACTTTGTCTTACTCGCAATATGTAAAACAAACAGTAAGAGTATGACTTCGTCAAATATTAAAGCGCAGCTTGCAAAAAGACACTCGCGTAACAAAATTCCCTTGGTTCGACGCTCAGAAGGTTTAGATCCTCCAGCCTGATTACTGTCAAGGCATGAAGCTAAGTGCACTTTTAACACTGTCCTGCAGGGGGAGCACAAGAGTCGGTCAGCGCCTGCCGCAGGTAGACAGGCCAAAATGACAGCAAATGTTAGTCCTCCATGTAGGAAAATCCCACTGATAAACGACATCCTTCCTGGCAACAAGCAACAACTTCCACTAAAAAACGAAAACACGGAAACCGGAGTGGATTTTGTAAATGTCAGACGTCCGGATGAAATGCGTGAAGTTTCACGTCGACGCGGAAACCGGCTGAAGTTTTGCAGGCGAGGACTGTGAATGTCTGAAGTTGCCTAACCAGCGCGAGCGGAAACGGGCCACTTTGGTGCCGATCCAAACTGGAGCGTTTCCTCTGGAGCCGCATTCCAGGCGATTCCGAGACGGCATCTCCGTGTCCAGGAAAAGGCGGAAGTTGACAAAAGAATGGAGAGAGGCCGGGGTAGGCGACGTGTGGGAGGAGCTGTTGGACGGAGACACGGAACCTTCCGGAAAGCGAGTCATCCGCACAGGCCCACGCGAACACCCCGAACAGCCTCCAATCCTTCAGCGACGACAGTCGCCACTCCAGGACACAGTGGCCCGTTACACGCGGCCCGTCAGTGCTGAATCTTCGGCTGTGGACCGCAAAAGGCACAGGCGGTCAATGAAGCCCCTAGGGGGCGCCATCACTAGAGACCATGAATACCGCCAGACAGGAGAGTGTATGGACAATATGTGGTGTATACTTATTGTTCCCTGTATTCCCATTGTTCCCATTGTTCCTGTCTCGTCTTTTATTGCACTGCTGTGTGTCATGCTGTCCCCCCATGTCCCCCCTGCAAGTGCGGCACAAGAATTTCACTGTGTTCCTCACAACATGTGTGACAGTTAAACCCGAACCCTGTGCATCGACAGCGTGCGGGACAAGACAACGCGGCTGTGAGGTGCTTGAGCAGCGGCTCTCATAAACCATGAGCTACATACATACATCCAAATTTACACGGCTGTGTCTTTTACGGAGCCTTCCGAGCTAAGTGTGCCCAAAGGTATTCTGCCAGATCCTGTACCCCCCCAACCATCCCCCAGGGGGCGCCTGCTCACCTGTCGAGGGAACGCAGGGAGCTGGGGTTCGGGGACCGCTGGCAGGAGGCCGGCACCACTCTTCCGGAAGATGCTGGCGACCTGTGGCAGCTTGGGTACCTTGCTGGGTCTTGTGTAGGTGACGCAGCCCTTCCGCTTCCTCGACTCGGCAGAATGGCCGCGGGGTGAGCAGGTGTCACCCTCTAAGGGAGTGTGGAAACCGGGCACATGGGCGCCTTTGCAGTCTCCTTCCACGCGCCCGGAGAACTCAGGTTTGGCACTGAGGGGGGGTGTCCCGTTACTGGCAAGGGTGGGGAGGGGGATGCAGTGGGGCAATGCGGAAACTGTTGTGGAGGTGGACACTGAAGTGGGTGGGGCCCTCCTCTTCCGTCCCCCTACCGCCTCGCCCAGAGCCCCGGGTGCTGAGCCATGAGGTTGTCTGCACCTCCCAGGCTTCACCTTGGCCTGTCTGCCCAGAGACGAGAGGGGGGGATCCAGGCCCGGCGGGGTGGGGGATGTGTCCAGGATGCCGAAGATTCCCCGTCCACCACCAGTGGCATGCGAGAAGGGGGCAGGGTAGCCCAGCACAGGGGCTCCATCTGGTGGCGAAGCGAATCTGGCTGGGGGCAAGAGGGGGGGGGTTGACAGGGGCGGGAAGACCGGGCTGGCAGGGGGGCACTGCGGGGGCCCAGACAGCGACACGGGGCTGTCGAGAGCCAGTGGAATCTTCCTGAAAGTAGAGCTGCAATTAATCCTCGATTCACACGTTTAAGGAAAATTAAAGGCAGCAGGATGGATGGTGTTTTTACCGAAAAAGAGTCACCATTTCCCAAAGATATGTACTGAATATTAAATATCTCTCTCCAACTATATAGTCAGGGACAGTCAACATCTGAAAGGTTTCTGTGTCCCTAAACACCACGCCACCTGCTGGACATTTAATTAGTGTCACTCACTTCCACATCTGTGAGCTGATGTGTTTCTCCACCATTCGCTGCAGCACCGCCCTCAGCCGGTCCCAGCGCCGGTCAAACGCGTAGCCCCCAGGACCCACCAGCCGGGCCCCGAACGCACAGCACTGGGGGACAAGACGACCGGCAGGGTTAGGAGGCGGATGGAGGGGGGTGGATACCCTACAGCCCCCATCTTGCCTGGGACGCTCCCAAAACTCACCGCCAAGGGCCGTGGATGGCAGTCGGGCCCTTCGGGGCCCTCAGGGGCCTCGCCATCACCCTCAGTCTCATCGCTGGACAGCCGGTTACACCCTTCTGCCCCGAGGCAGGGAGGCGCAGGTGCTAGAGGTGGACCTGGGCAAGAGAACATTCCCACGGCGCCCCCCGCAGGCAGCCTGGACAGACACCAAGCAGTTTAGCACCAAGCACAAGCATTTCTGTAAAATATTGTTCAAAAAAGATCATTTTCTAGTGTACAAAAACTCAAATATTTTAAATTGACATAGAAAAAGTGTTGATAGGTTGCTACTTAAGAATACAAGGGTATTCAGACAGGAAAAATTAATAATCAATAAAGTCAAAAATAAAGATTTGAAAAAATTAAATGGATACACTAAATTGAACTTTGCTGAGTGGTGGAGCTCCCCCTAGAGGCATGAATGTGTAACACATTTGTTTTTGTTATGCCACATTACATTTTGTCACATTACTCACATTACTCTGTCACATTTCCCCGGCCTTAAAATTCATACCTCGGCACACATAAGCTGGCCAGTCTGGTTTTTAGAGGAGACCTGGTGTCATTGCCGTTGGGGTGATCTGCAGGCCCGGGTTCGGGCGACAGGCGGCCGCGGCCTGCCGGAGGCTCCCGTTTACAGCCCCTGTCCTTCTCCTTGGCTCGGCCCTTGTGCTCAGCCAGCAGGGTGTCGAACAGCTTCCTCCGGCCCGGCACTGCCCTCCGATGAGTCAGGGAGTGCGTCTGAAGACACGCCGCAGAGTTAGCGTTAAAAAAAAAAAAAAACACTCTTGCTCCAGCTGTCATCCAAATATAAATGTTATCTGAAGATCAGAACCATCTGAAATGTCCACATGATACTTCAAAACATCCTAATGTCCACTGTGAGATCTGGCTGCCCTCTTAAAGGGACACGTCCGCTGCCCTACGCCCTGTGTGGGATTTAATAGGCAGTGCGGGAGACGGCGCACCTTGCAGGTCAGTGATCGTGTACACGGCCTGTTGCTCTCTGGATCCAGGACGCCGCAGTGCTTGTCAGGATCAAAAACCCTCCCTTTATCGGTGGAGAAGAAAGGGTCAGAGTGGGCTTAGCTATGTCGATTCCCAGCCATTTTATGCTGCATCAAACCGCATTTTCGCCCCTGACCGTTTCCACGCGCACGACATATTCAATATATCTGTCTTCAGCCCCCAAGAGCAATGCAATGCTCGTTTCCTTGGAAACCAGCCCACCAATTCCAGCGGAATCAGCGCAGCTGAGTCAGCTGACCTTTCGCAGTGTTTTGGGCGGGGGAGGGGGGCCCCAGAGGAGGGGGCCACAGAACCAGATGAATAATCGAACAGCGGGGGCGCTGTGGTCAAGGAGCCGTGCACATGACCTGCCAAACAGACCTGTGTGAGCGGGACTCTACATCAGAACTATTTCGGTTAAAATGTATGAATCACACATATAAGACTGTAAACAATTCAGGATCTCCAGCAACAACCTTGGCAGAGTCTGTAAAAATAATTTTTAAATACATAAATGATTGAGTCTAAGCACATTAATGTGAGATATTCTACTCTCCACGGCTGAAGCTGCTGGATATGGTGTCATCAGTGAGATGGGGAACCGGCACAGAGATGACGAGACTCAGAGGCCGACAGGTGGCAAAGTCACAGAGCCAGGCGACTGCTGAACGACGGGCGGGCTGATTTATCCGTGTGGGAGGAACCTCAGAACCCAGGAAGCCTCAGAATCCGAGGAACCCCCAGAACACGCGAAACTCAAAAGCCACAACACCTGTCAGAACCCGCAGAACCCACAGAACCCCAGCTGAACGGCTGCGGCATCTTTCCTCCAGCACAGATATCAGCAATAAAACAAAGAGGGAAGCGATAAGACAGCAGAAGGACAGACACCGAGCGGTACGCTTAGGGTTCCGTGGGCCTCCGGTCTGCAGAACCCTAAAGATAGCACCCATTGCTATCATCTCATCTGTGTTACATTAATACATTTTGTCACGCAAAGTACCTGAAATAAATTTGTGGTAATGATGCTGAATTAAATACGAGGGAGAAGAGAATAGTAAGATCTCACCTGATAGCCTTTTATACGTTTTACTGCCCTCTGTGCCATTTTGGGTCTTTCTGTCCAGCACTGAGAGAGAGGCACTGGCTCGCTTGTGCATGGGAGAGGGCGGAGCATGCGGTCTTGTTTGCCTGTCCATCACAGAGGGGGAAGAGCTTGGCCACCAATCATAGGGAGAGGGTGGAGCATGCGGCCTTGCTTGCCTGTCCATCACAGAGGGGGAAGAGCTTGGCCACCAATCATAGGGAGAGGGCGGAGCTTCGTTTCTCTGTTCAAACTGGACAGGGGGAGGAGCCGGGCCTTTGCCATTCACGAGTCTCTCCTGAGACCTTTGGGATGCCGGTTGGGGTGGCGGAGAATACAAAGAAGAGGAGGAAGAGGAGGAGGAGGAGGGAGGTGTGCAGCTGAGACGCACATGGCCTCCTTCTGCTCTCCCCAGGCCGGGCATCTTCTCCAGACTCACGACCGGGACGGACATACTGGGGGACAGGAGGAAGAAATGGGAGGCGGCCATTAAAGTCTTTTCCAGCAAATGTAGCAAGACAGCTTGTCCGCCAGCAACCAGTAGGGGGCAGAGTAGTGGCACCCACCAGGGCTTGCCGCGGGAGGCTTTGGGGGGGTACACGGCGTGGGTGGCCCTGCCGAACGCGCTGTGGGGGTGCTCCCTGGGTGCCCGCGCCGCCTTGTGTGGGGTGGCACCGGTCTTCTGCGAAGGCGCCCCCCTGTTCCTGTCCGGGCCCTGCGGGGCCCTGGAAGGGGCCCCGGGCTCAGAAGGGGAGTCATATCTGCGCTCTGAAAGCCACATAAACACCGCCATTTAGAAGCACTCAGAGCTACAGGGGGGCTATGTGCCCCCTGGGGGGGGGGGGGGGGGCATCAGAGTGCCTGACAAGCACATCATAAAAAACACTGTAGTTTCTAAAATCACACAATAATTATAGCAATTATTTGTGTATTCATACAATTCTGGGTACTACTAAAATTGGAATTGCATGGCATACAGGCATTCTGCATTCTATGATTGACAGCTCTCACAGCCAATGAAAATGGGCAGTGCCACCCCACCCCTCTCCCCAGCTGTCACTGACTGTGCGTATCACATGACCTCCAGCACTTACACACCTCCCACACATAAATGGCAGGTGGAGTATACAAGCAGCCCAGGTTCTCTCCTAATGTAAGCCTAGGGCAGCAGTTCTGTGGCTCCCTCCCGTGCCATGACCCCCTGCCCCCCCGCCCCCCAGACAGGAATGATAGACCGGCAAATTCTTTGTGAGCTCCATCCTCGCTGGCTCATTTGTAAGCCTCTTGTTTCTACTTTATTTCTGTTGGCTAAAAATCTATAATAATTAACCAACATTAATTGATTGATTGGTTGATTGGTTGGTTGATTGATTGATAGATAAGGCAAGTCCAGCCGTGAGCCGCTGGAGGGTTTCCATCAGCCCGCTGCTATTAGAACCAGAGCCTTAATACCAAGAACAGAACCTGAAGGGGAACAAATTCCAAGCCCGGGCTTTCGTTAGACCTTGACTAGCTAATAACTGACTGACTGACTAGAGAAAATATATGGAAATCTGTTAGCCGCAGACAACGTCCTCTTCCCTTCAGGCACAGAACAGTTTCATCACGCCCTTATACACAGGAAAAGGAAGAGCGATGGGCGATAGGCGATGGAGGAGCGTCAGACCCGCCAATCAATATCGCATTGCAGAGAGTAGGATCATTGACTGCTTCACTGACCAGATCATTTCAGAATACTCAAACCTAAACATAAAATGCAAATATCTGGATACATAAAAACAAAACATGAACGAAAATGAAAACACACCGTATAAAGTCAGCTCATGGGAGTTTTACTTACACAAAAATATTTTGAGGGCAGAACGAACAATGATTGGTTATCTCTCTGAATCAATCAGACAATTAGAGGAGGTGGGACCAACCAATCAGATGGTCCCGCCTCGTCTAGTTGCTTGGACCCAGCTCCTTTATGATCTGATTGGTTATCTCCCTGAGTTATCTCCCTCAGGTTTCCTTGTGCTTTCAGGATATTTTTGTGCAAGTGAAGCTTCCATGAGCATTTAATCATTGCTGATAATTCTGTAACGTTATAAAAGTGTACTGACTCCTGACATCAGGGAAGGGAAATGACTTCTGCCCAAGTCAACGGAGTTGAAAGGCAGTGGTAGTTTCCATGGCGACTGATGATACACAAGACCATCATAAGTCAAGAAGATGCACAGGACAAGTTATCCAGGTTTAGCTGACGGATTCTGCCGAACAGCAGCGGCAGCGGCAGCCTGCAGGGATTGGCGGAGAGAACAGCCACGTGACTTACGGTTCCTGTTGTGCATGGCGTGAGGTGGGAGGGAAGGGGGGGGGGGCGTCCGCTCTGGTCTCCGCACAGCTATTCCCCAGCCACCTGTGGGTCCGAAGTGGAGGGTCAGAAACCCGAACGCCACTCTGCATCACGGAAAAAAAGCATCCGCTGAGGACTCAGACTTTGTCCCGCAACAGAGATCCTGAACTCCACGCCAGGATAATATTTGCTACGGACTGCAGTGTGTCAGGCGGCCAAGTCGCCATGAGCTCCGTCCTTCGCTACCAATGCTAAACACTCGGCTCGGGCCTCCAAAATGCTTTTGTCCTTATTGCTTCAATCACCGTGGCCCAATATCTCTGCCAGAGTCTCGAGCCTCAGCGTGTCAGAACTGGCTGCCGGGACTACCCTCAGTATCCATACACACGAGAGGGGACTTGTCAAACAAAAAATAAATTAAATAAAACACTCAAATCCCATGTAAACAAGCCGAGAGGATCACGGTGCCATTTTGAGTCAGACACCGGGCATTCTTTGATGTCACCTGCCAGTCACAGCTAAACTGGGCACCGTCATGTTTTATCTGAGAAAAGTAGGTCACAAACAGTTAACGCTAATTTGGCTGCCAGGAAGAAGCTGTAAAATGTTACTCTTACTGTACCTCAGACGGCAAACAGCCACAAAACATGCGAACCTAACCTGTGACAGAACCGGCAGCACAGCGACACATAAGCTTGGCTTTTCGTGTATTAAGTAAATAGAGGAACAAACAGGAAAATGTCTCTGTCGAGCAGTTTCGGCAGTTTCGTTTGAGCTGAGCTGAGGCTCAGCTCAGTCGGCTGCGTCAAAAGCCTTCACACGTATCCGGATGGCGTCTGGCCAGCAACCACAACACAGCGGCGTAAAAGCCCGCGAACATCCCAATCGAAACATCAGCCAATGCAACTGAACCCAGAAGAAACAAAATTAAAACTTTCACACGGCGCGCGCCAGTGAAGGACTCCGTATGGCACCATCCTGAAGGCTGGGAGGCCAAGGGGCCGGAGACGCTCATGTGAGGGGGGTCAAGCCTCTCGGCTGAGGGAACAAACACCAGCTGACCAGGAGTCTAGAACTACTCATGTGGTCATATGAGCCTTGGCCTGGATTGTGAGTCTTTAGAGAAGATCTTCACTGCAGCCCCCGCAGGTGCTACAACAGAGCTGTGGGGTATTTCTGCCTCAATCTGAAGCTACGTCTTGGATCAAAGTCACCTGAGCTTCAGGTTCTCCTGGGATTTGACAGGAAATTAAAAGGTCACCCCAGACATCTCAAACAGCGTCCGTCTGTTTTCATCATCTAAAGGCATACATAGATGCATTTCAGTTTGTCTCCAGATTAATTTAAGTATAAAGCTGTCTCAGTGAAAACAAGATACCGCAACCTAAAGACAAACAAAAAAGCAAAATGAAATGAAATGAAACTCACCACAATATGTCTGGAAACCCTGAGGTTTGATGACTGGGTTGCATAAAACGAGACGGAAACCATCATCTGGCCACAGAAAGACGAGTCTGCAAGAGAAGAAGCGGAGCGGCACTGAGCTCGGAACCGGACACCTGGGAGGGACGGTGGGGCCGCCAGAAGCATGAACAGCAACCTAGAACCCGCTAAGATGATCATGAAAAGAACAGCAACCTAGAACCCACCAAAATGATCACGAAAAGAACAGCAACTTAGAACTTGGTAAAATTATCATGAAAAGAACAGCAATTTCACACGCAGAATAAAAATAAGTGATTACAACAATAACAAGAAAAGATCAAACAGAATAACAAGACATTAACCAATACCATTAGCTGTAAAAGAATGAACAGTAGGTTCAACACATGCAAAATAAAGAATCAACGTGCAGATCACTGAAAGCTCGTAAGACAGAATGACTAAAACCACGATCGCCATCCTGAGCATACGTGGGGAGAACCTTTTCAGATTCTGTTCTAACTTGTTTTCACTCAATTCACCTTGATAAGACAGAAAAATAAAATAATAATTTGAGCAATAAAATCTGCTCAAATAAATACTACGTCTAGGTGCAAATCAATGTTTACAAGACAAATTATGTGAAAGGACTTTCTTTATAAATCCATCCATCTTCAAACTACTCATGGTGGAGCCTGGAGCGCATCCCAGACAGCACCGGGTACACGGAAGTGGTCCGCTGGACCATAGACGGGGTGCCAGGCCATCACGGGACGCCCGAACAGCAACTCGCAGTCACGCAATTTAGAGATGCTCATTAACCTAAAGGCAGGTCTTTGGACTGCAGGAAAACAGAAGCAACCCATAAAAAAAACAGCAGAAGGATTCGAACCTCCAGAGTCGTAATTCTACAGCGCGACCTTAATTACTTAATTAAAAAAAAAAAGTATTTATTAGGAAACCGAATTGTCTTTTGCAAACGTGCAAAATATGTATGCAAGTATGTGTGAAACGTCATACGTATGAAACATATGAAACTTATAAACACAACGGATTACCTAAAATTGCATGGACGGTGCTGCGTTAGCTGCGCTTGGAGAGGCTGCACTCACAGCAACTTCAGCGTACCTGCCGTGGCCCTCTAGTTATCTGGCAAATTTAGTGAGGGAGACAATCTGAAAATGACAAGACAATCGGACTTCTGCATGCAAAAGACGGCCTAGTGGAGGGACGACCAGGTTCTCCAGGTTTCCCAGCACGGTACGCTACACTTCAGAGCTTTGCGCTGCTGACATGTGACCGTCTTCTTTTCACCGTAATCATCGTAAATCCTTGTCCCTCGTAATCAGGTCATCCCTCCATATAACCTCTAAGGGGAGATCCATGCTCGTCAGCGCTTCGGGAAGGAAACCTCCAGCCCAACATGCGCTCAGAGACGCGGAGCGTCTGCTGCCCCCCATCAGCCGGCCGCTGAGACCTGCGATCCACAAAGATGCGCTTACAAAACACCAAGGGCTCCGCTGCTGCTCGGAAGAATGAGTGATATTTCCTACGCGTTTGCCAATGCAAATAAGCACAGAGGGTCACGTATTACAGCGCCTCCCTGCCAAAGGGGCGACGCGGCCAGAACGACCTCAAAATGCGCCGCAATGGGCCCCGCCGGGACGGTCAAAGCGCGACCTCGCTGACACATCGTGGACACCGACTCCTCCACCCCAGGAAAGGCGTCCGTCACCAAGAATGCTGAGATGGCGCATTTTGAAATAAGCTGGAGTAGTTTTGTAACCCGGCTGTTCTGGAAGAATCCGGCGATAAATTCCCAGACGCTCGAAACAGATCACGGGAGAAAGTGCCAGTTTAAGTCGCACTATAAACATACGCGGTTACCCATAACAGTAGGCAAAGGCTGTGTTTCTTTTGATACGATACGTATTGTTCCGATGTGGCAGCTGCCAAACATCATAATAAAATGATTGCACCATTAGCAGGACTTTATAATTTGTTAAAGAACTGCTTTTCGCAAATAAATCCTAATGATGTCATAAAACTGAATAAAAAATAAGCCCAATCTGGTCAACATCTTGAAAACATCACGGGCAAAATATTTAACGGGGATTAATACAAGGTCCCACAAGCCGATAACTAGCAATAACTTTAATTAGTTATTTTCAGTAATACAAAACGAAAAAAAAATACACACAATTAAAGTGGATCTAATTTCAGTAAGAAGCGGAAAATTAGCACATGGCCTAGTCATGCTACTTTGACAACACAAACAACTACAAATAAACAGGACAGTCTGTTGAAAAAAAACAATTACGCAGGATAAATATGGAGGGGTCCCTGCGTTCGCGAGAAATGATGTAATATTGCTGTGTAGTGAATATTGGATCAGACCACAAAGCATAACTTCTGTAAAAGCCGGTGCTCCGCCGCTATTTAATGCGCTGCTCTGCCGCCTTTCCACCCTCCTCACTTGCCGACAGCAGGCGGATGCTGCGTGACTCGCAGCGCCGAAATCCTCGCACCGGCGACCCGATCGTGACACGGGTGTCGCCGTGAGTCACTCATCGCCCACATAAGTAAAGCGGCGATGAGTAATCACAGCTCGGGCCGGTGTCGTGAGCAACTGCTACTCGCGCTTCATCTACCGGGTAGAGCCAGCGGCACGACAGCACGCCGAGTTAAGGGCCCGTTGCACTTACTTAATTCAGCTACATTTTTATTTCAGCAATTTATTTTCGTTATTTCACATATTGGTTACTTTTTGTTTTCTACTGTCTAATTCTGTTACACGTTATTAACTGGAAGGTGCGAGTCAGATTTACTATCTACTGATGTACAGAAGGAAAATAAAGAATATTAAGTCAGATGCTCGTCAAATTCCTGCAGCAAAACAATTAGTCTGGCGTACAGACACACACAGAGACAGACAGACACACACAGAGAGATGCAGACAGACACACACACACAGACAGACACACACAGAAACACACACATCATTCCAAAAGTAGATGCAAGCAGATCTTGCTTATTGCAGGCAAGTCGCTCCGACTAACTTTTCATTTCTATATAATACAGTCTTCACAAGAAAAACCGTGGATCAAAACATGTTAAACAACAACATTGTAGTATTCCCAGAAACCCTGCTTAAAAACGCAAAGGGCTGTATTGGTCTGCAGTGGCGTGTTTTAAAATCCATGTATCATGCGGTTTTTAATTATATTCTCATTTAAGGTACACTTTCATTACAGCGAGCCCAGTTAGGAGTTTTTTTTTTTTTTTTTTAAACTTAATTTGTACTACAGGTTTAATCCTCAAGATACTGTGAAAAGGAACGTACTGTTAATTACGACGGGTTTCTTTTGATCCGGGGGTTGGAAAAACAGTTAATTCCCTGTGAGGATGCCCCGTGTTGTCAGTGCGCAGGACAGCCTGCTGTGACAGCGCCGGAAAGTGTGAGCGCCGCGTCGGTTGTTAATCACACCGCGGCTTCGAGCGATGACAGAGATGAGCGTTGACCTGCTGTACGTGACTGCAATACCGCAACTACCCAAAAACAATACTCACCGTGATCAATGAGTATCATTGCTTTTCTGGTGTGTACATCACGTCCCACATAGACATCTGGAGGGAAGAGTGCCAAAACAGACGTCAGGAGTGGGGTGCACACTTTTAAGGAAGGGAAAGAAATTTAATTTGAACTGAAGGTGAACATGACAGCGACGATCACGCACGCCTCCTCCGACCCCGCACAAGGGAAAAGTGGGCAAAAGTGGGCGAGCTAGGGGAACTCATCAAAGTGTGTGCGCGGAAACACAGTGACACTCCGAGCTACGACACAGTGACGGAAATAGCGCGTCTCGGCAGCAAAAAAAAAAAAAAAAAAACTGCACAAGGGCGCCGCAACATGCATTTTATGTTTGATGTCAAGCCTGTCCGGCGAGTGCATAAACCCCCCAAGTCCGTAAGCTCCCTTATCGGCGTTACCGCTGTGCGTTTCAGTTAGTAGAGAGATGCATGCCATGCACCCGTAAGCCGTACAGCGCATTATGCCAATCTCAGTTCAACAACTCCGTAGGAATAAAGTGCACAATCTGAATGAGATCCGGGGATCATCAAGACGCGTCCTTACTGTCAGAGCCGTATATTTCAGTTGCGTTGGTATACGTAGACAAGCGCTTGCACAGGAGCCTATCCGGACTGGGTAGTTTCCGATCCAATGTCGCCATTGCTCTTCCTTCTTGTTGGTTTTTTTTTTCTTTTTTTTTTTTTTGCTTTCCTTCATAGCCAGCGACACGGGACCTGCGAGGCTTCTGACGTCATTTTCGTCAAATTTCGTTTTCGCTCGCTGTCTGACGACGAGCGCGTTCGGCTCATTCAAGCTCAGTGGGTCACGCTTATTTAGGGATCGCTACCTTCTCCAAAAAGTACAGCTGTAGGCTTTTGAAAGCCAAAAATAATTATATCACGATCACATTTTAACACCTGTCTAATCTGATATTTTTAAACACTTACATAACCTGGCGCATTCCATTAATAGTACATCTCTAGAGTATCACTCTTACTATTTCCTGCGAAACATGGTGATAGCAAACTAGTCTTAGATGCTCCGAAAAGTCTTGTCCGTTTACTCACCACTTACACGATAGCGTTTCCAATTTGACCATGGGTATTTGACTATACATTAGGGATTGGCAAACCCTGATTGATCAATTTCACATGTTTTCTCACTAGGTGTCGCCAAATCACAACCAACAAGTTTGGCCAGAGCTAAAAACAACAGCGAAAAAACTAATCCCTAAAATAAAGAAATTGCCATTTGTACAAGTACGAATGCAGGTACATTGGAATGCTTCTTGTGACATATGCCATCTTGCTATCCTTTGAGAAAATACACACACAGGTACGGGTGAGAGCAAAGCTTGGCGTCTGAGCACAGGGTCAACCTTTTATCTGGCACGCTGGAGCATTTTTTCAGGAGGTTAAGGGCCTTGTTCGAGAGCCCATTGGTACTGTGACAGTTCTGCAGAGTACGGGATTCGAATAGGCAACCTTCCGATCACAGACACAGAGGTCTAACCTGCTGATGTTCAGCCTGTAATTTCTGCCTGTGATTATGTCTCCATACCATACTGTGACCTTGTCTAATAAACACTGCCTTGAACAAACGACATTAGTTATATTATTCCCACTGTGTGCTAATTTAAGTGGCCAAGTGTATGTTTGAAATTCTGCACATGTTGCCCTGGATCCCAGAGGGACTGTAACAGGGCATCCCTCAGACACGCTCCCATTAGACCTGGGCCAAGACCTCAGCATGTCTCGTCTCTGGCTGCACCTGAGAGGAGCCTTCACTCCATCCTCCCTCCAGCAGGGGGCAGTATATACCCAGTGCTGCTGCTGAGGCCCGTCTGATGTTAATTTCCTGACATGCATCACTTCTGGTGTTAATCCAAGCCGATGCATTAGACTCACTATGTAGAATTAACAGATGACAAGTGGTACATAGTTTCAAAATCTAATCAGACTGAGGGTCTTGTCACATACAGTTCCAGTCAAAAGTCTAGATAGATGTACTGAAAATCAGATTAAGATAATGATCCTAAGCTCACCTCGAGGTTATGCAGTAAATATTATCTTGTGAACTAGGAAAGAAATGGACAGCTGGGAGAGATGAGCCCTCGGTCCCCCGACCTAAACCCTACAGAGCTGGTTTTGGATGAGATCGAAGGGTAAGAGCAAGGCAGCCAACTTGTGCCCAGAACTCATGGAAACTCCTTCAGGCCTGTTGGAGAAGCATCCAGGGGGCTGCATCTGGAAGCTGCGTAGATGAATGCCAAGAGTCTGCAATGCTGTCATCGAAGCAAAAGGGGGCCATTTTGAAGAGTCTAACATTTGAAAATATTTCGAGATGTTGAATACTTCTCTTGGTCATTGCAATATTGGATATGCATTACTTCATTGATTTGTGGCCTTTTACTATAAGGTGAATAACAGCTAAAATAGGGACAAAAGCAATAAAAGCAGGTGTGTCCAGACTTTTGACATCTATCCCTGGACATGATGCCTTTGACTCTGGGAGAAAACTGACCTGTGTCCTTAATGTGTCTGTATATATATGACTGTCAGCCAATCCTTTGCTCTTAGTATCCATTAAGTAAACCCCCAAGGTTTTGCAATTCTCCTGAATTTCATTTTTGTTTAAGGACATGCATTAATAATCTTTAAGAAGCATTATGAATACAGTTTTTTTTGTGCTCTACAGTGTAGCTGTCCTTACATATGCTTGTTGTACTGTAGATCCACAATGAACAATCGACAAGCTGCAGGGACCTCTAGTGGTCAAAAACAGTCACTGTTGTTTTCCAGGGATGGTGGTGAAGTTTAAACAGCGTGGCGCATGTCAACATACATGAGGACCGAACATAAGCCTGAAAACAAGCACAGCATATGTAAATGCCTCCTTCTGAATCACAGTTTGGCGAAAGAGGGCGAAACACTGGAGTAAAACCTGGTTGAGATCTTTTGAGATCCGTACACAGATGGTACCTCGCATCTGTACTTAAACCTCTGACGTGTGTCACCACTGGATGGCGCTACATGGAGATCACAGCTCAGCCACAGACAATGTACACTCATTATTCAGGGAGACGGCCAGACCTAGAGCATGCCCATGCTTAAGGAAGGTCCTGTTTCATCCTTGGAAGAGGCTGAGCTAGAGGTAGTACCTTGCATCCAGAGACAATGCCTTTAAGCTTAAAGATAACACTGGTGGTATGAGACCGAACAGCTAATTACAGAGCAAATCAGAGGCTGAGGCAACACTGTCAAGGACAGGCCTATTGCTCTGGCAGCAGGACAGAGCCATACTGGGGCATTTTCTCCTGGAGATAATATCGCATTTGTTCTCTCAACACCATCAGGAAGACAAACACCGATCGCTCAAGTCACAAGATAAACAGAAAGACAAAGGGCCGTTTATCCCACACCGTCTCGGATTTGAGGACAGGAGGCCAAAAATCGCTTTATTTTGGTATGTTTGGCAGAGAGAGGCAGCCCACAATGGTTCTGTCAGCTTCGCACCATGGAAATGCTCAAAAATAAAATATCAAAACCAGTCCATGAGACACTTACACAGGGCCCAGTTACTCCGGACAAGATACGAAGCCCCCGAAAGAATTCACAAGACCTTCGATGTTATTTTACATCACAGCATGTACCGCAGGTTGTATAACAGTTCCACAAATTATTGCACAAATAATATTTTAAAGCAGGTATTTAAATGTCATTTGGCACAGCAATAACAGTCATTTGGGAACTAATGCAAATGTGAGATTAAATGGCGACTTCGGAACTGATCCCAGTGTTTTACACAAGTCGAAAATGACACACTGAGGATAAAAGGCAGTGCCACGATTTCCAAAAGATTCCGGAAATTCACTAACAGAACACTCTATAAAAAGGACGAGAGAGGAGCTGCACACTGGGACAGTCTGCTGTCCCAGATAGCTCTCTTTGGGGGGTGTTTCAGTTTATTAATATGCTTATTACAGTGGAAAATTTACACGAGTAAATAAAATACTACTACTATTTAAGAAGGAGTGGTTTCCCAAGCTGGGCTCATATGCTGGATATGCAGGTCACTGGTTTCCTCTTCAGAAACCACGGTTACAGTACGCATGCTACGCACAGCGGGGAGAGTCACTGCACACCACCTCCAAAGTGATACATCACCACGCTGAAGCCTCCCATATGTGGTGCAGAGAACATTCCAAGAGTGCGTTTCAGCATGATCACCAGGTCTGGGACTGTGGCAGGGCTAAATTAAAATAAGCAACAGTCATCCACATAATACTGTAGCTCAAGAAGGACAGTGCTGTGCTAATGATGCACAGGTTATGGGCTCGAATCCCTAAGGTCAACCATAAATTGTAACCTTTTTCCTCTAGTGTTGGGATGAATTTGTCTGAAAAATGAGTTAAAATAATTCAAATGTGTAAGGGCCTGATTTCAAATAGATGGACTGCCAAAGCTGTCTTCTGTGGCTATGATCATTTAAAGGTGAGTTTTTAAAGCTAAGCAATGCAGGTGAGGGAGGGGGAGAGAGAGAGAGAGTGAGAGAGAGAGAGAGAGAGAGAGAGAGAGAGAGAGGCTGTGAATGGCCTCAGAGAGCACGCCCACTGACACGCCAAGGCGTTACGCGCCATTTGGACGGCCGGTCCTGCTGAGTCACTGCACGGCAGCATTAGAGAGGCAAGCGAGAGTGTCACCTGAAGATATAACTCATTCAAAGATTATGAGCGAAACTCCAAAAACAAAAAAAGCATTCTTTTGGTCAGAGATCTAAAACAATGAAGAACTGAGCCAAAGTTCAATCCCAAAAGTCTGACATTGCAATAAAAATGTTTAAATAGAAGAAAAGAACAAAACAAGAGAAAAATAAAAATGAAAAATTGAATTAAAAACAGACCCCCCCCCCCAAAAAAAAAAGAAAAACAAACATTTAATGTATAATGAAAAACCTTGTACCTTTTGTTCACAATGTTTCTGGGGTATTTTATAACAACTACTGCTACAGAGCGAGAATCCCAGGAAGAAGATATTCAGGCAGACATAGGTGTAGGTACCGCAGCCCCAGCGGGGGGAGGGGGACAAGACCTCTCTCCCCCACCACCAGGTGCCCGAGACAGAGGGCACCTCCCAGAAGCTGAGGTTAGATAGGTGCGGGGGCTTGGGCACGCCCCCCCGGCTGGGAGGAGGCCTTCTGGGTGCTCCAGCGTGTCTCTTTGTAGGCAAACCAAGCATTTCCCGCCCAAACCATCATGTTTAGGTAGCCGACCACCTGCAGAGGTTAGGAGAAAAAAAAATGCAGGATTACCTGAATTATGTCAGATGCACAAAAACAGATTACAGGCTATCTATAATAATACATGTCATATTTTATAAGCTTGCATCCACAGTGTCAGGATGGCCGTGTGGTCTAAGGCTCCAGACTCAAGGGTAATTCCCCTTCACGTTCTGGTCTCTGAATAGAGGGATAGGTTTGAATCCCATTTCAGACACAAATACTTTAATGAATTTTCAATAAGGTATATTTCTCTAAATGTGTGTGATATTCTCCTCAGTGTTCATTCTACACAGTTAAACGGCTGGTTTTTGATCACCTGACCAGTGGCGACAATGCAGAGCGTGACGGGACTCACCACAGAGATGTTGAGGCTCCGCATGCTGGCGTAATCGGTGACCTCACAGGTCACGCCCAACTCGTGGCAGAGGGGCAGTATTGCCCTGACCGCCTCTGTGCCCGTGGCCTCCTTCACGAGCTGCAGGCCCCTCGCCCAAGCCGAAGAGGAGACCATCCAGAAGAAGGCGAAGAACACAGTCATCAGAAAGTCCTGTGGGTTGGGGGTTAGTGTCAGGTCGAGTCACAGCAATTGTGGGTAATACTGCCCCCATGATCCTCCATTCCCGAGGTAACACTGAGTACCACTGCCTCAGTAATCAATCATTCCTGAGTAACATTACCGCCATGATCTGCCATTCCTGAGTAACACTGCCCCTGTGATCCACCATTCCTGAGTAACACTGCCATTCCTGAGTAACACTGCCCCCGTGATCCACTATTCCTGAGTAACACTGCCCATTGTACTCCAGTCCTGAGTAACATTAAGTAACACTTCCCCTCTGATGCATCGTTCCCTTGTACTCCAGTCCTGAGTAACATTAGGTAACACTGCCCTTGTAATCTGCTGTTCCCTTGTGCTCCAATCCTGAGTAACACTAGGTAACACTGCCCCTGTAATCTGCTGTTCCCTTATACTCCAGTCCTGAGTAACACTAGGTAACACTGCACCTCTGATCCATCGTTCCCTTATACTCCAGTCCTGAGTAACACTAGGTAACACTGTCCCTCTGATCCATCGTTCCCTTAAACTCCAGTCCTGAGTAACACTAGGTAACACTGCCCCTCTGATCCATCGTTCCCTTATGCTCCAGTCCTGAGTAACACTAGGTAACACTGCCCCTCTGATCCATCGTTCCCTTAAGCTCCAGTCCTGAGTAACACTAGGTAACACTGCCCCTCTGATCCATCGTTCCCTTATGCTCCAGTCCTGAGTAACACTAGGTAACACTGCCCCTCTGATCCATCGTTCCCTTATGCTCCAGTCCTGAGTAACACTAGGTAACACTGCCCCTCTGATCCATCGTTCCCTTAAGCTCCAGTCCTGAGTAACACTAGGTAACACTGCCCCTCTGATCCATCGTTCCCTTATGCTCCAGTCCTGAGTAACACTAGGTAACACTGCCCCTCTGATCCATCGTTCCCTTATGCTCCAGTCCTGAGTAACACTAGGTAACACTGCCCCTCTGATCCATCGTTCCCTTATGCTCCAGTCCTGAGTAACACTAGGTAACACTGCCCCTCTGATCCATCGTTCCCTTAAGCTCCAGTCCTGAGTAACACTAGGTAACACTGCCCCTCTGATCCATCGTTCCCTTAAACTCCAGTCCTGAGTAACACTAGGTAACACTGCCCCTCTGATCCATCGTTCCCTTATGCTCCAGTCCTGAGTAACACTAGGTAACACTGCCCCTCTGATCCATCGTTCCCTTAAGCTCCAGTCCTGAGTAACACTAGGTAACACTGCCCCTCTGATCCATCGTTCCCTTATGCTCCAGTCCTGAGTAACACTAGGTAACACTGCCCCTCTGATCCATCGTTCCCTTATGCTCCAGTCCTGAGTAACACTAGGTAACACTGCCCCTCTGATCCATCGTTCCCTTAAGCTCCAGTCCTGAGTAACACTAGGTAACACTGCCCCTCTGATCCATCGTTCCCTTATGCTCCAGTCCTGAGTAACACTAGGTAACACTGCCCCTCTGATCCATCGTTCCCTTATGCTCCAGTCCTGAGTAACACTAGGTAACACTGCCCCTCTGATCCATCGTTCCCTTAAGCTCCAGTCCTGAGTAACACTAGGTAACACTGCCCCTCTGATCCATCGTTCCCTTAAACTCCAGTCCTGAGTAACACTAGGTAACACTGCCCCTCTGATCCATCGTTCCCTTATGTTCCAGTCCTGAGTAACACTAGGTAACACTGCCCCTCTGATCCATCGTTCCTTTATGTTCCAGTCCTGAGTAACACTAGGTAACACTGCCCCTGTAATCCATCGTTCCCTTATACTCCAGTCCTGAGTAACACTAGGTAACACTGCCCCTCTGATCCATCGTTCCCTTATGCTCCAGTCCTGAGTAACACTAGGTAACACTGCCCCTCTGATCCATCGTTCCCTTAAGCTCCAGTCCTGAGTAACACTAGGTAACACTGCCCCTCTGATCCATCGTTCCCTTAAGCTCCAGTCCTGAGTAACACTAGGTAACACTGCTCCTCTGATCCATCGTTCCCTTATGCTCCAGTCCTGAGTAACACTAGGTAACACTGCCCCTCTGATCCATCGTTCCCTTAAGCTCCAGTCCTGAGTAACACTAGGTAACACTGCCCCTCTGATCCATCGTTCCCTTATGCTCCAGTCCTGAGTAACACTAGGTAACACTGCCCCTCTGATCCATCGTTCCCTTATGCTCCAGTCCTGAGTAACACTAGGTAACACTGCCCCTGTAATCCATCGTTCCCTTAAACTCCAGTCCTGAGTAACACTAGGTAACACTGCCCCTGTGATCCATCGTTCCCTTATGTTCCAGTCATGAGTAATACTAAGTAACACTGCCCCTCTGATCCATCGTTCCCTTAAACTCCAGTCATGAGTAACACTAGGTAACACTGCCCCTGTGATCCATCGTTCCCTTATGTTCCAGTCATGAGTAATACTAAGTAACACTGCCCCTGTAATCCGCTGTACCTTTATACTGCAATCCTGACCAGCCCTCCGGCGAAAACGTGACATTGGGCAGGAAAATGGGCCCTTTGCTTCGCATTTAGGACTTTCTAGATGCATAAGGGAGTGTGACCGGGACGGCATCCTCTATGCAGACTCACGGCGATGGGGCAGAGGTCAGAGTCCCTGTAGATGTGCATGTACCCCACGTAGGCGAGCAGCGCCAGCAGACAGTAGAGGAAGGCCAGCACGCCGACGGCCACGAAGAACTCGGCCGACGAGGACACGTCCTGCACCAGGTGGGTCTGCGGCACTGTGTGGTTACAGAGGGTCCCGTTGGTCTCCACCAGCAGCACCTGGTTCAACCTGGGGAGTGTGTGTGCAGGGGGGGGTCAGGCCTCTCAGTGGGGATTAGATAAAGATGTTTGTTATTGTTGCAATACGGTGCAGTTCTTACGTGAGTTCTTACCCCTGCATACCACAGCACCAAACATAAACAAAGTAAAAAAAAAAAAAAAAAAAAAAACAGAAAATGGCATTGCCTTAACCAAAGAAGCACATGCAGCTCGGGGATATTCTGACCCCGATTTCTTAATTGTGCATCACTATGGGGAAAAAGAAGTATTTGCTGAGCAAATAAAATGTAAATCCATCCATCTGTCCATCCATTTTCTGTAACCGCTTATCCCGCCTATCCCGGAAGCTATGGGCACAAGGCAGGGAGGGGCGTCCACCTAAATTGTAAATGTAAAATATAATTAATCTCCTAAACAGTATCAGATCAACCTGGATCCAGTGCAGTCAAACAGTGACATCAATTCTTGATTACTGTGTCAAATTAGGCAGTAATCAGCTGTGTACAGTAATCTCACCCACCTTGGGTTTCAAAACCTTGCTTCCCCATCACTTATTGAAAGTGAAACATCCCCCTATGGTTCAGTCTTTGTCTGGAGCCAGAGGGAGACTAATGAGGCCCGGGGATGCCTGACGATATGCCTGACTCAAATAAATGCTTTAAGTGTCACCAGATGTTAAGTGAGATATACGACAAGAGCCTCATGGGTAACGACAGGGCATGCTGGGTAAATAAAGTGAGCTAGAGCATAAACCGGAACTGACCTGAACGGGTAGCTAAACGTTACATTCAGAGTCTCGTTTCTGCCTCCGCCGCAGAAGATTGAGGCCACGTTTCTCCCCACGTATCCAGCACAGCATCCAAAGGCAAGGACTGCCATCAGCTGCAAAACAAACACGTCACTCCACACACACAAAGAGGCTGGGGCGTCCTCAGGACAGACCGTCTGAGCCACAGTCTTCTGACGTCTGGAGAAATGAAACATACGCCGCCATCAAAAGGTTGAGCTCAAAGTCGAAGAGACCCCCCAGGGCCACAAAGTGCCCCATTCGTCACCGTTAGCTTTTTCGTGGTATATTTGATGTAGCCATGAGTAAAAATGAGACACTAACTGTCTTTCAAGGCATTAGTAGCGTTGTGAGCCTGTACATTTCCACAGTTCCGATAACCATCTTCTTCTCATAGCCCCTATTTACACTGCATTCTCTGGAGCATTTACAGAAAAATGCTGGTCCGTTAAATCCCTCAGCCCCCATAAATTCAATCCGATACATAAAAATAAATAGGAACAAGTAACCAGTCGGCCGGAAAGAGTTTTAACACATGCCATCGTTTTATTTTTATCTGTTGAACGGAAAACTCCTCTTTGTTTTTTTTGACTGATTTTTGACGTGTCAGAATAACTATAATTACCAATCACGCCAAACTGTAAAAATGCTATAGGCCTAGTTAAAAAGACTACACAATTACAGTTTCATCTTAAATGTTTCCTTACAATGTGAATAGAGGGACATTTGACTAAAGAAATGATCTTTACTACTATACGGTTCAACAGTACTTTAATACTAAAGCAGGTTAATGAATTGCAAGCTATGCCGTTTTTAAAACCAATGTTAATATCGGCTTGCAGCGAAGAATAACCAAAATGCCCCTTACTTTGCCAAGAAAAGTAAATTATTAAAGAAAATGCATTAACATATAACATAAGCAACCTACATTTTCAGTAAAGGTTAAAAAGGCCATTGGATACAATAATAACACAATATGACCGCTGTTATAAAATCTGTGCATCTACATTAATTGGAAAACCATCGAGTAAAATGGAAAAAAATCGAAAAGTAATACTAATTATTTTGCCTAAAGTAAGTGCATATTTGGATGGATTAGAAAACCACCGTGGACATTCTCCGCGCACGGACTAGCTAAAAAAACAAAAAAAAGTATAATAATCAAATTTAAAATACTTTTCATATATGTATAATTAGCTATTTTCTGGAACTCGTTAGACGGAATCATATGTACCGTATTTTGTCATTTTAGCAGAGTAAAAAGACAGAAGTCTCGGAATCGTGAGCATAAGTAATTAATTATATCGGCCATTACAGTGAGGAATGTAGCAACTCACCCACTCCAGGACTTTGATAAAACCTAGCGGTTCTTTAAGAGGAGCCCAGTTTAGCCGAAGTCCCGTCATCATCTAAACTGCAGCTAAAACACCCCTAAAAACAAGAAAACGACTCAGCAAAGCCTACAGAAACACAAACTTAAAGTCTGCCGGAGTCTCTCGGCGATTTTTACTGCCGGGGAAAACTGAGCGCCCCTCCTTTTTCTCTGCAAAATGATATGCTGGCACTTTCCTTGTTTTAAGCTGGAAGTTGGCGAGAAGGTCTCTGACCAGCTGCTTAACTTATTTCACCGTAACATAATATTTAGATCAGAAGAGTTTTACTTAAAAACTTGAACAGTTTAACTTAATTTTACATCCAGTCAAGTGCTCAGAATCCCCTTAAATTCAGAAAGCCGATATTTTAATACCACTGCATATATAGTATCATCATTTCAGACACTCCGTTATCGGACATTTACTGTGCGATGCCTTCTCCTCCGCTTTGACGCCTCTGCGTCTGCAGCCCCCAAATGTCTCGGGAAATCTCCCCCCCGGGTCTCATTCGGCGTCATCTGACTTGCAGCAGCGCGTGTCACAGCACCGGGATGTGCTGGGTTCGGGGCTCTTACAACGCAAACTGCACCGACAAGGACAGACCTAACAGCTAAAATATTTTTAAAAGCTTTTGCCAGAGAGGACAAGGAAAGGTCAAAGGGCCGAAGACAGCTTAATCATTTGTGATCTCATTTTTATTTAGTCCGCACTTTATAAATGTCGAAACTAAGAATACCTGATGTAGGCATGCATAGGGTAGAAATAGCACAACGGGCCTGTATTTTTCAGTCATTTATATTAAAATCATATTTCGATGACAAAAACTTACACAAAATACATCACGTTTAGTTTATGGAGGGCTTTATATCCAGGTGTGCAAACGAAAGACAAGCATTTAAAATGTTGAGAATTTGTTTTGTTTTTTTAAATCATCAGCAAAACCACCAAGTAGTCACTGAGAAAGTAAATACTGGACTAACGTGAAATTTAAGATTGTTTTGTATTTTTATTATTTTACAGAAAAAGGTGGAATGGACGCACCTCCAATTTACATGAGGGAAGAGGGTATTGGACAGATACAGATGGTGATTAATTTAATGGCCTAACGGTACAATCAGTGACACCTTAAAAACTGAGAAAGGAGGCAATGAAGAGACAGACAGACAGACGGTACAAAAGCTAAATTCTTCACAAAGATTATCGGTCAATTCACAACATTCACACAACACTATGGACTTGTGAACTAAAAGCAGATTCAGACCACAATCTGAGGTCAGGTGTTTTTTTTTTTTTATCTCTGTATAAAATGGGTTTTGACAAAAAATAATTATATATTCTCTATTTCTTCCCAGCCTGTCACCTTCCTCGAGTTTCAGGTCTATATACAAGAGAAAGGAACTTTGGCCACATCATTCTTAATAGAAATACTCACTTAAGTTTCCCCATCATAAAAAAAAATATTTCTAAAGTCTGTAGTGAAGTAAAAGTATAAAAAATTGTCAAATCAAACACTGGTAAAATAATTACAGTTTCTCATAATTTAATAAAAGCGACATTCTGAAGTATGTTTTCTAAATTATAGAAAACAAATGTATTAAATATTTGTACTTTGTACAAAATAAGCAGTTGTCTTACAGTACGGATCCCGAGAATGCAGTGGGTTTACTCTGCAGTGGGTTTACTCTGCTTTTGAAGACAGCCAGTGCTACTTTAAACTAGCTTAATATCAGCATATGGCCTCTGAAACAGCAAAAAAGAAAAAAACGTCTAGTTTTCAGAGAAAGAAAGGAAAAAAAAAAAAGTAAAGACTAAAAAAAACTCCTTTCTATTCATCAGCTTTTTCTGCCAGGAGAAAAGTCTTGGGTATGAAGTAGTCTACTTTCAGCATAAACACTTCTCAAAATCAGCAACGTTTAACAATTACCTTAGAGCCCGTGATTAAGTCTATAGAAACTTTCATTAATAGTGAAATAAACATTTCATTTCCTTCAAAAATTTGCATGGTCATTAGGACGATTGGTTTTACATACAGCGATACAAATCATCTAAGTGCAGCGATCCATCTTTTGTTGTTGTTCTCTTAAAACTACACTGAAGCCTACCAAAGATTCAGAAATCTGAAACACAAGAGAGCTCTGGACACAGAGTAAAGGCAAAATCTCAAACTCTGCAAGCCTACGGGCCCAATCTGGAGCCGCTGCTTGGGTCCCTCCCCCACTCCCGTGGTCCTTTAAGGTGCAGACGACAGTCCAGTGAAGCAGCTACTGCAGCTCACTCTCCACCAGCCGGGCGTTCTCCCGGACCTCGTCGAAGGAGTACGTCTTTAATATCGTGCCGTTCCTGAAAACCGTGTGCAGAAGGTCCTGGCGGGGGAGAAAAGGGCGGGTCGTGATCACACAGATGAAACAGATGAGGAAGAAGACTGGATCCTGCAGATGGGCGTGACGCGAAAACTGAAGCTTCATCTCTAGAGCACAGCATGCACTGAAACAGTCAAACCAATACAGCAGATGCAGGACACGGGAGAGCAGATGCAGGACACGGGAGAGCAGATGCAGGACACACGAGAGCAGACTAATACATACCACTCCATACTCTTCAAGGTCGCCCTTCCCTTCTTCCAGGGTGACAAAGTCCCCGCTTTGCGTCCTGTGTAAGGACAGACGGCCTTTCTTTGACCTTTTATTGGGGTCTGCTACTGGGTCTTTGAACACATTTACCTGTAGCGGGACAACATTTCGTCATTGGCTATTCCACAAGTCACATGATGAGTTCCAGACATCTGGTCATCTAGTATCTCACAGTTAGACCACCTGACACGGTTATAGCTCACCCACCGAATGGCAAATTGTCCATCATCATCTTGGAGTAGGTCGCCAGCACTGAGACACTCACCCCCTGTCCGTTGGTCACCACGTAGCTGCACTTGAAGGAGCAGTTCAGCAAGTCTCGGGTCAGCTTCTGTAGCAGGGCACCACCCGACCCGAATGCGATGTTCTCGATGCTCCAGCGGTGCTTCTTCATCCCCTCGACAATCTGTACCAGAATTTGGCGTGGGTGCCATACAGTAAGACATCCCCCAAGACACAAATAACCGCCCATATCTAGAGCCCAAGTAGGTCGCTCAGAAACCACACCTCCTGCAAGGTGTTGATGTCGACTCCATCCCCCTGGATCACACGGATGTAGGGTGGCAAGACCTGAAAACCCTTAGTGTTCTCTCTTGGGAGGAACTTCTTTCCTAAAATCTCCAGAACCTGAAACAGGGAATAACCCATTATAGCCATTATGGTCTAATATGATGACACACAGAGAAGCTTTCAGGAGGGTGAATGAAGCTTGATGTTTTCAGTGCTGCATTAAACGGCAAATTGATGCCAAGGTCAAGGGAACCAATACTGCATTATGGATGAGAATGAGGCTGACATTCAAGGCTATAGCCTGGGTATGAGTGAGGCCTACTTTCAGAACTATAGCCTAGATATGAGTAAGGCCTACATTCAAAGCTATAGCCCAGGTATGAATCAGGCTTACATTTATAGCTAGATCCTGGATATGAATGAAGCTTACTTTCCATTCAGTGTCTCTGCTCAAGATTCCACTTAGGAGAACGTCCTTAACACCCAGACTGTGCCTGAGGATGACACCAAGCTCTGAGTGAGGCCTACCTTCAGCACCGTGTCCAGCGGGTTTCCAGAGTCTGGCCGGACCACCAGAGGAGCATCTGCACTCCGACTCTCAATAAGGCTTCTTAAGTCCTCTCCCCAGATCTTCTCACAGGCGTTGTAGATGTCATAGCTGTCGCTGACTATAGACACGGGCACTGAAGGGAACTGCTTCACGATATGCTCGAAGGCATCTTTCTCGTGGTCCTTCCCCCAGGCAGTGATCGTGCTTGAAGAACAAGAAGAATGATGGGAAAAAAAGCAGAGAAGAAACCCCACCATAGACAGTTTTTAAAGGGAACTGAAATCAAGTTTTGCTCCCACAATGCATTGCAACTCTGAAGCCACTAGATGGCATCAGAATGAACTCCGCATCCCCTAAGGAGAAAAAATATTCCCCATAAATAAATTACGTCTCCTACACTGCAGTTTTTAAAGCGGATTAATAGGTCACATTGGGGAAAGTGCAAGACAAAGCGCTTTATTCTGTGATAAACAAGAGGAACTGGACAAGCACAGAGCTGTGTTCACAAGAGACCCATCTGTCATGGGTTACCTGTGCTCTGCGGCTGGCACAGAGAAGCCAGGCACCGGGTCCTTGGTGCCGTAGTACTTCTTGATGACACAGATGCCGGCGACGGTGTCGGTTCCCTTGAAGTTCACCAGATGCGCGGAGGCGCCGATGCCAGCCGTCTGAAAGCGGAGCGAAGTCATCACATCGGCAGCACGAAGAGACACCTCAAATGGGGCATATTACACAGTAACTCATGTGCCACAGTGGTGTTTTGACACCGGTATCACTGTCATGTTGGACCTTGAGCCAATATAAACCAGCCGTCACATTTGGAAATGGGCTTTAAGCAAAAGATCGTGCGAAACATGAGTCAGGCCGAGCGTGTCTGGTGAGGGGTGCGATGCGGGCATCGTTGTAGCCGGGGCCCGGCGGAGGACGTACCTCCTGCGAGGAGACCCCTCTGTAGCCGAAGTCATGCAGTTTGTACTCAAGGCCATCCAGGTTCCCAGAGGTTTCCACCAGATACCTGGCCAGGATCTTCTTCTGCTCCCTGGAGTTTGTGGCCACTGTGATAGGGTACCAGATCTGAACCAGGATTGTCTGCAGGAGGGGAGGGTTGAAAATTGGCAAGCTAGGTATGTGACGGGAAACACCACAGCCCTTCTAACCAAACGACAGCACGTCAGCTAAAGAAAGGAGGTTCGAGGGGATTGGGCTTAAGGCCAAACCACACAGCACAGAGTCCACAAGTGGAGAAAGTGACAATCCAGACCCACTATCAAGGCGCCGAAGCAGGTACATATTCACTAGGGAAGTATCAGGTGAGGTTTTGTATTGCTTTTACTTTAATGATTATGGGCGGCACAAAGCATTACGCCTCCCATGCAACATAAAACGGAAAAAAGTAAATTATACATGCACACAATCATTGATTCACTGCTGGACGTGAGCCTGGCTGTTTGTACAGCTGCAGTTCCTGAAACAGCTGTGGAATTTTATTAGTTTCATCTTGTTCTGCCAGTTGATTTGTTAATTGTAGGTCTTCCTAGATTAGGCATGCCCAGTTGCGACGATTAATTAAACAGCTCATTGAACATGTTCGCGTGTTTGAGTGAGTGAGCGAGCGAGGGAGAGAGAGAGAAACACACAGCCAGCATCCTCTGCGGAACAAACCGAATCTCCGCTTTATCACCTGCCCTAACCTTGTGTGTCTGCCTCCAGTGCCGAGGCTTACTTATCTCGTACAAGATAAACAATTGCACAAGGACGGTGATATTTGTGCGCCGTTGCAGAAGCCTCGTCCGCGGAACACTCTGGCTCGCAGGCCGCCTCGCTCGCAGGCCGCCTCGCACGCAGGCCGCCTCGCACGCAGGCCGCCTCGCACGCAGGCCGCCTCAGCTCTTCACCACTGAGAGGGTCCCATTTCATCCAGGGTAAATCAGTCACTATGTGAAGTTTAAGACTCATTCCAGTCTTGATGCGGGGGGGGGGGGGGCAGATATATTTGACAGAGGGATGGGAGCAAGAAGTGGGGGTGTGTGTCAGTTTTGGGGTTTCTTACACTGTAGGAGAGGGACAAACACAAAAGGTCTGAGCTGTGGCAGAGGGGGAGACAGAGAGGAAACAAGACAGGCATAGGACCTATGGACAGATGAGCAGGTTTGGGGACTGTCTGCCCCTGTCTGTCAGGAGCTGAGAGACGAACAGCATCGTGTTTTATATTAGACATCGGTTACGGCGAAATGCCCCTCCCTCGAAACTCCACATCCTCCCCTAGTATTACAGCAAACTATAGGGACTCAAAGAGACAATCAGCCCTAACCCAGGAGTAACCTTTACATCGGCTTACTTGCCGCTCCCAACACCAGCATCTGCTTATTTTAGCACAACTGACCCCAGTGCTCAGGAATGACGACACGCCTTCACCAGCATCCACACGGAAACACTGCGCAACACGGAGCAACAGAATTACTCAAATCACAGCTGCCTCTGGCTGCAATCGGCCGACACCTTGCACAATGTTACACAAAACTCCTCCGCCACCCATGGCCACGCCCCCCCCCCCCATCCCATCTGTATCAGATGCAAAACCCAGACATTGCTGCCATGTTCTTTCCTTCAAAAATGAGCTAAAGTCATGCCTGCTGTATTCCAAGGTCACCAGGAAACAGAAAGCAGAGCGTCCGGTCAGCGCGTTAAAAACAATGCCTGACGCTGCCATGCTCTGCTCAGCCACAGACAGGTGCAAGCGGAAGGTGTGGGGGGGGAATTTTAATCAGGCACATCCCAGGGCAGCCAGTATCACGGAAGGCAGGGGCTGTACTCAAAACGATTCACTCACTCGCTTTTCCCTACCTAAGGAATTAGTCAGTGAAACAGAGTGTCTGTATAATCCAAGTATACTTTGACAGATGACATTTGCAAAATATGGTAATTAATGGAATAAAGGTGACAGAGAGAACATGGATGTGTAAGACTATCATTAATTTAAAATGCTATTATTGAGTTTTTTCAAATTGAAGTGTCAACTTCAGTCTTTGGAAAGATCACTATTTCTTTATTTAAAGTGCTTACATTTGTGTTGCCTTCTTGCGTTTGTGTTACAAGCAGTGAGTTGATGAAACATCACTGCATACACTGAGCATGCCAGTGTATGCCGTCTGCACGACACAATTCATGGTGCATTGTGGATGTTTTACAGTGCACCAGGGCATATTACTGACCTCCACTGAGCATGCCAGTGTATGCCGTCTGCACGACACAATTCACGGTGCATTGTGGGTGTTTTACAGTGCACCAGGGCGTATTACTGACCTCCACCCAGTTGGTGAGCCAGTAGCACTCGGGATCGGTGTTCTCCACGGTGAAGAGCACGTTTCCACGCGGGATGACGCAGCCCTCTGGCACCGCCTTGATCTCGATGGGAAGGTGCCCGTCGTACTTCTGAAATTGGGTGGATGGCACATAGGGTTCAATATGCGTACTTCACCATACTCGTGTTCTCATGTACCCATTTTACGTCATCTTCCATTGCCGAAAACCAATTCCAATCCAAAATACACAATAATAATAGAGGAAGTACAGAGGACAGCTAAAATCCCTGGATGTCGTTCTTTCCCCGTCCCAAATATCAAGGATACGTCGGCTACATTCTCACCGAATGAGACCAATCCCGTGATTTATTGCATCCTAAATATATTCTTGGGAGGCAACTTAGCAAGACCGATCTTGCAAAGAACGCAAGTACAATATTTGCGTTCTTGGTATTGACAAACACCCGTGCTCTTCTGCCGCAATCCTGTTGCAGGCTGTACAACCATCAACTGTTTTGGTCGTGTCTGTCTGCCAAGAACTGCGGTTTTCTCAAGGGAAATGGAATAGGACTTAATGGGGATGTGGTAAACACAGAAAGTCCCCCTGCGCACATTCTAGCTATAAAGTAGAGGTGCACTGATCTGCTATCCGGACCGGTATCGGCACTGATCCATACCTATTAGATGGAACGGGTATCAACCATATGGGATCAATCCATGTCCAACACTTTAGTTTTCAGAAGTCTGTAAAAAGCTCCTATTTCTTTTTAAATCCCTTTGTACAATCAATCGCACGACAGCTATATGTGAGTCTTGCCGCATTCAATCTGAACGCTGACGCTCTTACTCAGTGGGTGTGACCACAGTGACGTCCACCTTCTGTGATGTCATGCACATGCCCTCCATTTTACGCTTTTAACAAATGTAATATGTGTAAATGTTGAATGTAATATCACACTAAACAAGTGACGCATTTGCCAGTGGGCGAAAAATCGTGGGGCATTTTAAGCATTTGCTACTTTCATATACTCACTTGGAGGATATTCAAACTGAACTGCAAAACTGCAGTTAAAAAAACAAGATGTACAAATGAGGTGGTACACTACGTTATATATGTATCTAGTAGCCTATTTAACAAAGTGTTTTTGACATACTTTTTTCCATTTGTATTTGCTAGCTTAAAAAGAGCTCTGGTAGACTGATACTCATATCAGCCGATAGCCTCTGTTCAGGTATCAGGATCAAATCGGCACGCGGTATAACATAAAGCTTACGTGCAATAGCGGCCAGATGGAAATTCACATAGTCTAATAAGCTGAATCCAAGATGCAATTAAATAAACAAAACAAAAAAGCGCAGCTTCACACCTCAAGGATGTAGTTCCAGCCTTTCTCGTTGAAGACGTCGTCCTGGAAGTGCTCCCTATACACCTCCTTGGCCTCCTGGATCTTTTCTCGGGTGATGACCTTTCCTGGGGATATGCAACAAAGCGGGACAAGTTGGACAAGTTGTCACTCAACAGCAAGGGCTCATCAAACGAGACGCCTGGGGGTTACAGTTAAAGCCACAGAGTTCTAGAAACCCCCCCCCCCCCCTCCAGGCCCATGGGCCAACAGCCGAGAATACTGCAATTACCCTGCATAGACGTAAGCAGCAGGAACCTCCTAGATTTACTGCCCAGACCCACTCACTGAAAGCTCACCACGATGAGGGCTCTTCTGTTTCAGTTATCGTTTTTAAGGAAAAAAACAGGATCTGGTTCAGCTACTGGCTACAGGAAGCTACAGGAAGCCTCATCTCACATGTGAGAACTGTTACACAAAACGGAGACTAAACAACACACTCACCTTGTAAGTACTTGTGGAGAATGTACTGTAAGCCGTAGAAGACAGTCTTGTCATACTTGACCTTCCTGTCCTTAGTGGAGTTTGTCTTCTTCTCACGACACTCAAAGTATGAGTAGACCTTACTGGTGTTGGGTGGGTACTGCTTGTAGTGGGTCACCTGAATGGGAACGGAAACCCACTGAAATTCAGCACTGCAGAAACCGCATGAGACGTTACTGCAATTGCAACACGACCAGAACCAGCACTCAAGTGGTAACTGCATGCGAGTCTGGGAGTCCTTCATTCTGGAAACTTCCCTTTTCTTTTGTACAAAGGGTTCTACCCAATTGCTAACAACAGCACAGATGAACTCATCTTCTAACATTCCACAAAATGTGCATGGGGGGGGATGAACCTTATAGACTATGCCTGCTCCCAACAGAGGGACCTGCATCTGATAAAGTTGTGACAGTGACTGCAAGTAATGCTGCTGAAGGCGACGACGGAACAGCAAGACTCCACCAAGTTTGAGTGACCCCTAGAATGGTTAAGGGTCCGTTCCATATATACAAACTATACAAACAAGAGGAGGCCGTTCGGCCCATCGAGCTCGCTTGGGGAGAACTTAACTAATAGCTCAGAGTTGTCATAGAGGGTCAGTGTGGGTAGCTGAACCCCATATCGATAACGATAATTGATACTTTATTGATCCCTGTGGGAAAATTCTCCTTACGCCTCCAGCAACCAGCTCCCTGTAGGTGAGAGCAAGCTGGACGTGAAGGGCAGCCACCCGTTGTGGCGCCCAGGGAGCTGGGGGGTTAAGGACCTCGCTCAAGGACCCGCAGAAGTGGCGAGGCTAGGCTCGAACCGGCAACCTCCTGCTCACAGGCACAGAGGCCGAACCACACGCTGCCCCCCCACATTGAGTAGGTAGGAGAGTGCGGGGCTGTTTACAGACACTGATAAAGGGATCAGGTCGCACGTACAGAGTAGCTACGACGCTCAGCCCAGCCTGACCCCCCAGCTGCTGAGTGAGAGAAGGTTCCTGGCCAGCACTCACACACTGACATTTGTTTCACCGTCCCAGAATGCGGGGCCTAAATGTCACCCTGTTCTATGGTTTCACCTATCCTGCTCCCCTCCGTACGGAGAGCACGTCGGGCCAATAAACTCAAGCGCACGCATTCGCAAACACAGACCAAGCTCTGCGTGGGCAGGGGTGGTGGCATGCAGTGGTTAACGGACTGTCGAGGAGAGAGGATTTACAGCACGGCGTCCAGTGCAGGGACACAAGGCAAAGACCTTTCGGTCTTCTTCATGAAGGTCCCCTGTCTTTGGAAACTCGTGTGTTTCGTTGCCTAGCATGTTGAGGTAGCTATCAATCCAGGTGCATAGGCACAATTTAAAAAGATACAAACTCATGCCGGCTGCCCTACAACAAATTAGCCGTCAATCTACTTAATTTACCTTTATATGTCTCAGTAATAAATAGATCTTTGTATTTACATTATTAAGTTGTGTCCCCTGCGATATCAAACTCCTTACTATGTTTCTGCACCAGACACGAGGCTCATCATTGCAGGATGACAAAGACCAGCCATGACTGGCCACACACACACTCAGCCCCCACACGGCCCAGAGGGAAGCTGGTGGGGGCCATGTTTACTTAAGTATTAAGTAGCGGCATGATAAATCCGTCATAGCATGACGATTATGGAAGAGATCATGTGACTCACAGGTTGCGGATTCAAATCCACAGAATAAAATTGATGTTGATCACTTAATAAGTAAGAGATAAAACCTAACGCAGCACTAAATTCAGGAAACTCAGGAACATGCTATATAAATTAAATTACATATAGAAATGAACCTTTCCATTACATTTTTATCCATTTCATACTTGTAATCTACATCTTCGGTACATTTCATATGTATTATTTCTGCTCACATACCGAAAGTACAGCACGGAACTGAATTTATCCCAGTTCATGGGTGAATCTCAATACCAAGAACGTAAACATTGTATTTGTGGTGTTGGGAAGACCAGTTTTGCCACCTTGCCTTCCAAAAACGAACTTGGGGCAATGAATCATAGGACTGTTCTAGTTTGGCGAGGATACAACTGATGCATACTTCATATTTGGGGTGGAACAAGAACGAGGGATTTGTACCATCCTCTGTACTTCTGTCCTTGAGTATTAGAACAATGGAATGGAAGATGATGCAAAACAGGTATGTGAGAACACAAGTAAAGTCAAGTATGCATATTCAAGTATGCCTGCTGAGATCCAAAACCAATTAAAACATTCAAGTTTTATGTCACCGGCAAGATAAAATAATTAAGGCTAATTCCCACACAGACAACGGATTCAGCAAACAGCTCAGGACAGTGGAATGTATGCAGAATGTCTTCACCTCGGACACAACCAGCTAGTTTGTCGCAAGGCAACTTGTGAAAATGTGTCCAAACTCGAACCATTTCTTCCTAATAAATGAGCCCTTTAGGGAAGGAATTCAAAATGTGACCTTGGCATTCATACTCAACAAGACTAACCTATACTATATATAGGGAAGGAAAGCCTTACAGAACTGAAAGGGAACTCTCACAGAATGGGACATTAAATCTCATTTGCAGTAAACGAAAGTGAAAGTGTATCTTTCCATTTAGTCGCTTTTAATGGACTCTGACCTTAGATATCTGCCAATAGTAAGGAAGACATAGTCTATTCAGATCTTTTAAATGAATTATGTATGAAAACATACAAGACAATAACAAGACAAACGTGACAGGTAATTCACAGACACAAATATTATATACATACTGTAATATCCACGGTTTCATTAAGTTAATTGGGAAATTGTATGCATTAAGTCAATTAAGCAATATGATTAAAATTACCTAAAATGTTTTACATAAATTACGATTAATCTAACCTACGTGATTATGACCTAGTTGCGTTAACTGTAAGGCTGTTAGAAAAGATTTCATATTCGACTTTTCATTGTCATTGCAATGTTAATGAGGAGTTACCCAGAAACCCTAAAAGCGTACGGCAACTTTCAGTTTTGATTCCTACGGTGACTTGGCGATTACGGTGGCAAAATACATGAACTAAAACCAACTTAGAGAAGCGACCAGAAACAATAAATATTTAACTAGCAACGATATCGGCGGATCACAGGGCGACGTTTCAACATCCCCGATGTCCCCCTTTCGCTCAGCATGGTAAATTTTCAGGTATCTGTTCGTAAGACAAACCAAAATAAATTAAATAATACTACCCAACGACACATTAGCGTGGAACGGGTCTCCATGGTCCCCCTTACTTTCAGTTTAATACGAGGGGAAAGCCTTTGCCTAATGGAGTCCGACCCATGCCGGCTCGGTGTTTCACTACCTGCTATTCCGCCGCTAATTTGGCCTACAGAAAACTGGCCCCAGAGCTGCGGGACGAACCGGTGGCCTTGAAGGATGAAACCACCTTGGTTCCTTCCATTCAATCGCTCGGGTCGCCCAGCCGAGCCGCAGGGAAACCACGCCGCGCAGAAAAGCATCCGCGACTCACCCGCAAAGCCCTCAGGCGGACGCCTCACCTTGTAGGAATCGGTGGCCAGCAGGAGGTTGAAGTCCGCGCATCTGTTCTCCATCTTCCCCTTGACTTGCGTGCCGCGACTGTCAGCGTTGTTGGTGTGCAGGGACTACGAGTCCGCGCTGGGGGGTTGGAGGGGACTACACGGGGAGGGAGGCGCGCAGCTCGGACGCCAGGAGGCGGGGCTGCGACTGAGTCTCCTTCGAAAGCTAGGGAAGAGATTGTGGTGACGACACAGAAGAGGGCGGGGTTACATCCGCACCTCCGGGAAAGGGAGTGTGGTGACGACACAGAAGAGGGCGGGGTTACATCTGCACCTCCGGGAAACAGAGGGTGGTGACGACACAGAAGGGGGCGGGGCTACGGCTGCGCTTAGTTGAAGGGCGTGCGGGGATCGAGGGGGCGGGATTGCCGACAGTGTCGGTGACGTCGCCGCGCTTCTGGTTCCGAGCATGTGCAAAACACAGTGCCGATGTCGCCATACGCCTGGCGTAGGTCGGGGTGACACTGTAATCTTCTCCTCCATTCTTGGAAAGACCTACACACATCAATGAGTGGTCCTGGTTTGTGCCTCCTGGTCACTGGGATGCCTGCTTGTGGCTTTATTGGATTATTTACATGCTTCGGTTGTAACTTCTTTCCGCACAAACGTTATTTTTCCGTTATGCAGGTTTGGCTTTGAAGATAAAGTTACTGTAAATATTTTTCTGTACCACCACCTTTCGCTGTTATCGGGTCGCTTTTATCGTTCAAGGGACCTAGATTATATTTACAGCTATGGTGTTCACGAGCTACTTAAACTCATTCATTTATTTCTCACTTTGTCGCCTTAAATAAACGTCGGGGATTTTTCAGTGACATTTGGTCATAAAACGAGTCATATCAGCCTACTCTATTATTGTTCAGATGTACAGCGGCAGCTGAACGGGAACGTTTCACTGTTTAAAACACTATATAATAGGCCTATACAATATTCTTAACTTTGCTTAACTTTTGTCTAAATGCCATCTGAAGTTGTTATTGCAGCAGAAAAAAAAATCCGGACCTCTCTCTCTCACATAAAGGACATTTTCCACAAACGTCGCATCCGTAAAGCCGTTCCACGGAGCATCTGAGCCAATTGTGCCAGCTTCAGCAACAGCTTCTTCCTCGAGGCTGTCAGTAAACATCCTGCGCCTTACCACCTACCCATTCCCAAGAAAACCCACCCCCACTTGCACTGGTCACATTGTCTTATTATTTAGCTGTTTATTGCCAGTCAGCTGACACTGTTCCACCATTTATGCTGCTGCAGTATTTATCGTTCACATCCATTAACGTTCAATGCGGCGTAACCCTTGTGTCCAGCCCCTCCGTTTCGTACTGTCTTGTGTTTTCCTACTCGCTGTCTGTATGTCGCATTTCCTTCCACTATATAGGCAACTTATACATGTATGATGTGAAAATAAATCTAACGACATTAGTGACATCTTCTGTCTAATAGTGACGGGCGTTGGAGGGCCGGCCGGGTTATAATTCCCTGGGAGGGGGCCCAGGACTGTACAGGGGCTCCAAAATCTACCGAGAAGGACCGACCACCTATGGCCGGGAAAAATCTACCAAGTACGACCCATGTTTCTTCAGACCAGGCGGAGCCGCAAAGTGACTTTTTTTTTTGCTAGGCGCCCCAGAATTTCTATCTATGCTTCGTGTAACAGTGGGCAGTGGTGGCGTAATGGTTAGGGAAGCGCACTCGTGTCCCTGAGCAAGGTACCGCCCCCAAGCACTGCTCCCTGGGTGCTGAATTAGCTGCCCCCTGCTATGTCACATTGTCACATATGGGTTAAATGCAGAGAACACATTTCGTTGTTGTACACTGTGTGTTGTGGTGTATTGACAATTTAAAATAAAAAACAAAAAACATGAAACTGAAGTAAATCCTTAAGATACGTATTAACAGCAAAATTAAGTAAGATACACTAGTTAAATCGGTAACACTTTATAATACTGTTCCGTAGTTAACAGGTAAATATGCAAGAAGTAAGCAGCAACAAAGGAGTAGTGCTTAACACCTAAATTGGTACTATTAACTACTAAGGAGTTATGCTTTATTACTCAATAGGTAATAGTGAACTAATGATTATAGTAGTTCGCTATTACTTCATTTGGAACTATAGAGTATTGCTGGTCTCATTGGGAATTATGTACTAACTACGGATTATTTCTAATAACTACTAGTTCATTACTCATCAAATGAACAGGGATTTTTTTTGGACTAACAGGAACTTACAGGCTACTGTAGCCTGTAAGTTCCTGTTAGTCCAAAAAAAATCCCTGTTCATTTGATGAGTAATGAACTAGTAGTTATTAGAAATAATCCATAGTTAGTACATAATTCCCAATGAGACCAGCAATACTCAATAGTTCCTAATGAAGTAATTGCGAACTACTATAATCATTAGTTCACTATTACCTATTGAGTAATTAAGCATAACTCCTTAGTAGTTAATAGTACCAATTTAGGTGTTAATGAAGCACTATTCCTTTGTTGCTGCTTACTTCCTGCATATTTACCTGTTAACTATGGAACTATTATAAAGTGTTACCGTTAAATCATATATCTACAACAGAAGGTGGCAGTCTTCGCCTGTACACTTCGGTAACATCGCTATCAAGAAGAACTAGCTGCATTTAATTGACATTATGATAACTGGAGAGTTACTTGTTCATCAAAATTTTAATGAATATAGCTGCGTATAGGAATGTCAAAACATTGGCCTTCCATTTAATGCCTCGAACACAGTTCCATTTGGTATTAAAGTTTTCAAACCGGCCATTAAATGCACTTATAAATGAAAAGTCAAACCAAATAAACATTACATGGCACGTCTATGTATAGTAACCATATAATTTACACTAAAAGGGTATATTAAATCGTACGTAAACTTAGGTTACCGTCAAACCAGAAATAATAATTTTGCAATGTACTTTTCTTGAAAGAGAAATTGAGATTAGGGGGAAAAAAACTACAGGAATAAGCGGCAGCCAATAAGAGTAGAACAAGTGCGAGGTCTAAATAAGAAAACAGGAATCGAAAGCGGGGCGTGAAATACCACCCCCCGCGAGGTCTCAGCTACGTTGGACGATACCTCAGACAGGCATCCTTCTCTCCTTTTTTATACCGATTTATTTAAAACGCATAAATGCAGAGCGGCGTCGCTTTTCTACGGGTCTGCATTGCGCTCACCGAAAGGTAAGTCATCCCCACGTCGGTGCGCCTGCCTCCCGGTAATTACACGTGATACCGTTATTTGTTAAACACTCATCTTCTACCGTGATCCACTCTGAACTCCAAACACATTTCACTGAATGTGATTCTGTTTCTAAACGTCTAGGGAAATTTAATTTGATCAGGACTTGCAAACAGTAAAGTATGAAAACTAAAAATACATCAGCGAGTTGTAACAAGTTTTATGATGTTGTGATTATGTCCTGATCGTTGTACCTCACTTAATTTCTTTATAATTCACTAGTGTTTAATTAAGTGTTTTGATGTTTATGGTTCACTTGTCATTTTATCTGAACATTTTGTCGTTTCTCAATCGGTCCCTTGCTTCCTGACTAACAGAACTTCCTGCACGAAAAGTCTGAGCAAAAATAACCGGCAGACAAGTTATATCCGTTTCTGCTGGCCAGAGACAATACTGCATTTACTTGGTTTTCTTAACCGCGTAAAATTCAGCTCGACGGTGGCGGCGAGCACCTGCAAACTGACAACAATGAAGCCTTATTACGCGCTAAAGTTTTCTTTCTTCCGTGTCCTTACTCGCCATGTGTGATTGTAATTCCGTTTTTTATAAATAGATTTACGACGTCAGTTTTAAGCGTATAAAGTCCCCAAGCACTGCGCGATACGGGGATTTATAAGCCTCACATGATTTTTTATATCTAGGGCGTGGAATATGCACTGAAATGAAATTAAATGATTATTTGCCACTTGTACAAGAAGGAGTCAGATTTTTTAGTTTTCGATTGTCCCATCCTGCTCTTCTTTGAGATATATCATATCATGCCATTTATTTATTTATTTATGGTGGTGGGGGGAGGGCAACGTTTGTTTTTTGTTTTGCCCAGGAGCATTTTTCATTCTAACTTTTAAATCTGGGGAACTGGTGTGCCCTACTTAACCCAGGTGTAGAGGATCCGTTTTGAGATCACCTTGGTACGGTGCTCTTCACGGAAAACAAGCTACTGACGTCAAGAAAACCATCTGTGTGCATTTTAAAGAATTGTTCTTGCAAGAATTAAACATGCAGCTTTTGTTTTCACATCTACGAAGGATTAGGGTGTTCCTGAGAAAAGCGCCGAATCCCAGCCATTCCAGCTGGGGAAGCTGATTTCGGTTTATCTCCCTCACTATCTACATCACACTCTTCCCCCCCCCAGATAATACCTGTTATGGAACAAAACGTCTATGATGATGACCAGCCAGTAGTTTTCAGAGAGCAGAACCGTGGGAGGAGAAGGAAAATGAAAGCATTTACCTCCTGTAACTTTAAAGCAATGGACATGATAACTGTTGAGTTTGTGATGCCCGCCACTACCAAGACTGGGAAAGGCCTGGATTCCCTGCAGCTGGACGTGGCTGGGATTTGCACTGTGGAGCAGGTGAAGACCCAGGTGTGGATGAAGGCCATCACCACTAACCTGTGCTCAGAGTTTTATCAGAAGTACTCCCCTGATGACTGCATCCTGCTCTACCAGAAGAAGGGGAACTGGTATGAAATTTATGACAAGCATCAAGTGTTCCAGACCCTGGACTGCATATGCTACTGGAAGACACTGAAGAAGGATGTGGGCAAAATTCACATGACCACCAGACCACAGCTTACAGATGAGTCTATTCAGTATCAAAAGTATCTGAATTACCTGATTGGATATGATGTCACCGACGTGAGCAACGTGCACGATGATGAGTTGGAGTTTACCAGGAGGAAGCTGCTCACTCCTCGCAAAAATGAGTTGTTGACTAGAGACCCAAAACTCTATTCAATGGACCCCTGGGTAACCTCAAAGCCCCTCCCAGAGTACCTATTGAGCAAGATCAGCAAAAATCACATTCTTCTTGTGATACACAGGAACACGTCCAGTCTTACCGTGAAGGTGTCCATCGATGACATGCCTATCCAGGTTCTTCAAAGCTTCTTCACCAAAATTGCAAAAAAGAGGGCCTTGTTTGGTATTCCAGATGAGGTTAGTGAGTCCGAATTTGTTTTAAGGGTTTGTGGTAGAGAGGAGTACATCTTTGGGAACAATCCCATCAAGGACTTCTACTGGATTAGACAATGTGTAAAGAATGGAGAGGAGATACACCTGGTTCTGGAGACACCTCCTAACCCAGAGAAGGATGTGGTCCACAAGGAAGACTGGTCCCAGGTGGATATGTGTACAGGCCTGGCTGCCTCCCATGAACAGTTGACCATTGATGAGAAAGACCACGATAAAGTTTTTACCATCTCCCTTTGGGACTGCAACCGAAAGTTCCGTGTCAAGATCCTGGGAATTGATATCCCCACCCTCCCACGTAATTCTGAGCTGATCGTTTTTGTAGAGGCAAGCATCTTTCACGGACAGCAGCTTCTGGCCCAAGAAAAGACATCCCCTAAACCATTCACCGAGGAAGTTCTTTGGAACACCTGGCTGGAATTCAACATAAAAATCAAGGACTTGCCCAAAGGAGCACGACTTAGTCTGCAGGTGTCATGTGGCAAGGCCCAGACACAGACCCAAGCTACCAAGGGGCCCTATTCAGAATCCCCCACCTATGAAGGCAAAAGCAAAAGCCGCCTGCTCTATTACGTAAACCTGCTACTGGTGGACCATCGCTCATTGCTCCGACAGAGTGAGTACGTCCTACACATGTGGAAGATGCCAGAAAAGAGCGAGGACCTCGGCAGTATCAATGCTGACAAGCTAACCTCAGCCACCAACCCTGACAAGGCTGGCTCCATGGCTATAGCCATCATGCTGGAAAAGTATGGCTACCCTGTTGCCTTACCCATGAGTCCAGAGCCCCCAGAGTCCCCAGAGGGAGCAGAAGATGAGAGGGGATTGAGAGAGATGCCCAGCCATTTGCGGAAACAGCTGGAGCAGATAATGGCCACCGACCCACTGTACCCGCTCAGCCCAGAAGACAAGGAGCTTCTCTGGCACTTTCGGCAGGAGTGCTTGAGGATCCCTAAGGCTTACCCCAAGTTTCTGGGCTCAGTGAAGTGGGGAAACCAGGAGGCAGTGATGATCACACACCAGCTGCTGGCAAGGAGTTTCACTTGGGCACAGAGCCCACTGGATGTGGGGCTTGCCATGCAGCTCCTGGACTGCCACTTCTCTGACGCCATCGTGCGTTCCCTGGCCGTCAAGAAGCTGGAGAAGCTGGGCGATGACGATGTCCTGCGGTACCTTCTGCAGCTGGTGCAGGTAAGAATCCTTTCCGGCATGTCGAGCCTCATAGTATCCCAAGAAGATCACACTTCCTTATGATTTTAGCCTTACAGCCATGGAACGACTTCATTGAGGATTTTTTGAGCTGAATTTTAATAGATTCTCAGACGGAATCACATCACACCACACAAGCAATCCCTCTAAAAGGTTATTAATGGGTTTCTGTTGGGAATCCCCAACTTTTGTGACAGAGTTTGCGGCCATAAATGGTTGTTTAACGTAGACTGCAACTGTTCCAAACTGCAGATATACGTGTAGATCCTCCTGCGTTCTGTTGTTGTACAGGCACACGCAGTTATACAGTTTACATACATTTGTGTCACAGATGCTATGAGTCTTATAGTGCGTTTTGCATATGACATGTGATTTGTGAATCAAATAAAGCATTTGCATTACAGACAACAGCAGCCCTCTTGTAAATATTCAAATCACCTTACTTGTCATTCTGGGAGAAATAAAGAACTGTGGGAATAGCAAACATGTAGTTCTATGATACCCGTGTGTCACGATTCATCGTGAAATATGGGTCACTAAGCTGCCAGAGTTATCAGGAATAGCATGAGACGTGATCAGCCTTCCTCATTCTGCCTGCTCCTGTTTCTCCTTCTGTAGGCTGTAAAATTTGAGCCGTACCATGACAGTGCCTTGGCCCAGTTCTTGCTGAAGCGTGCCCTAAGAGTGAGTACTGGTTGTTTTTGGGAACCTCTTGGCTCGGTTTATGTAAAATATTAGTCCATAGAATTTGTAAAATGCTCAGCCGCAGAACCTAAGGTGCTCCGGTAACCTCAGAGCCCAATATAACACAGAGCCTGTGATGGTATGACCTGCGTGCAGAGCAAGCGCATCGGCCACTTCCTGTTCTGGTTCCTGCGGAGCGAGATCGCCCAGTCCATGCACTACCAGCAGCGCTATGCCGTCATCCTGGAGGCCTACCTGCGCGGTTGCGGCGAGGCCATGCTCCAGGACTTTAAGAAGCAGGTGGAGATGACGGAGGCCCTGCAGCAGGTCACCCGTGAGATAAAGGCCATGTCCGCAGAGAAATACGACGTGTCGGTGCAGGGTGAGCGCCGCTCGTACGCAGCCGGGTCGCTCCTGACTGAAGTATTCTGACCTTATGTAGGTCTTCAGCCACTGTATTTGTCTACACCCCCAAAAAATATTATTCTAGACCCATTTAGCGATTCTTGTTCTTCTACTTTTGTACACATTTCATACAAATTTTATAGTCTAGCACGGGGGGGGGGGGGCTTCCTGTATTTCTTCAGATTGAAAGTGGCAGCCAAACTAGGAATTCAGTGTCAAATCATAGAATCATCCCTGACTCTGAACATTACTTTACTAAGTTCACGTGCAAGTATTAATGACTTCATGCAACCTTTTTGCAGTTAATTATATTCATGCAACCTTTTTGACTTTTTGCAGTTAATTATTCTATTTAAACAGTGCTGTACTTGAGTCTTGGATGTATATATAATTTATTGATTAAATGACTTGGGGCATGAACCTGTAGGGGTTACATGAAGCCTGTTCTGACCCCCTCGGGGAATGACAGTTGTTTTCCAGTTGAGGCAGAAGCTTGAGAACCTGCAGTCATCGGGGCTGCCAGAGAGCTTCAAAGTGCCGTATGACCCGGGCTTGCGGGCGGGGGCGTTGGTGGTGAGTCAGACTGCCTCTGCTCACCTGCTCTGCTCACTCCCTGTCGCACTCCCTCACCAGCTGCTGCCTCAGCTACTCATGGCTGTCTTTCTCGACCATCTGTGTTTGGGGACGCATTCGACCCCCCCCCCCCCCCCTCTCTGCTCCCCCCTGCCCGCAGATCGAGCAGTGCAAGGTGATGGCCTCCAAGAAGAAGCCTCTGTGGCTGCAGTTCCGACGGGCCGACCCCACCACGCTCTCCAGCGATACCATTGGCATTATCTTTAAGGACGGGGACGACTTGCGTCAGGACATGCTGATCCTACAGGTGAGTCTAGTGAAGTGAGTTTCAAAGTTAGCATTTTTAACTACAGTCAAACAAATCTGCTTTATCTCTCATTAGATTCTGCTGATAATGGAGTCTATATGGGAAGCAGAATCCTTGGATTTGTCATTGTTACCTTACGGCTGTATTTCTACTGGCAATAAAATAGGTAAGAAATTTGCCTGTAAAATACTGCTGGGTGATACCATTCTTTTAAAGTAGGGGTCCCCAACCAGCCATTTATCCAGTCCATGTTCCATGTTTTTTTTTTTTTACAACTCCTGAAGTTCACATGTTCTGTTCACATCTTAAATAAATGGAAACGATTAAACATTCGATCTGCCAGCACTCTGATGGTCATGATATTTATGCACAAAGTAAAGCAGTCCGCAGACAAGGTTGGGAAGGCCTATTTTAAAGGGTTAATCCCTAACAAGAGATTCCATGAGGCCTTTGGCGGTTTATGAGCAACGCACTTAAAAGTTTGTGGGAAATTTTCTTCCCCAGGGATGATTGAGATAGTGAAGGACGCCACCACCATTGCCAACATCCAGCAAAGCACTGTGGGAAATACAGGCGCCTTCAAAGACGAAATTCTGAACCAGTGGCTTCGAGAGAAGTGTCTGACCGAAGAAATGGTACGTGCCTTCTGAGGGAGTGAAGCCTGGCTACCCCAATCGGGATGAGTTTTCTCACCCAAGAGGAAGGAAGGAAACACCCAGCTGCTTCCTGGCAGACTCTCGGGACGGTTAAGGCCACAGCTGTGACGGGCTACAGCCCCCTGACAAAGGCGCTGCTGAACGCACAGCTAAAAGGCAGTGCGCATCGAACGAATGCGCATTGATTACGGGGTATAGATCTGTACAAATGCTCGCCAACTTGGGGTTACATTCTGATGAACCCATCGTAAGATGAAAATATCGTAAGTCGAACATGAACATATGATAAACAAATAAAAAAATAATTTCTTGAGATAACTATATACCAGTAACTGGAAACTAGATAACTGAATACAAGCTCATCCCATCATTAAATGTACAGTACTGTACAAAAACGTTTTACATTGACTTGATTAAGATATGTCATTAAACTCTGTATGCGATGTTTATGCTCGCGATCGCTACAGAGACTGCAAGATAACTGGTTAGATGTTGCCATTGACCAGCATCAGTAGAAAGTTTTCTATGGAACAGATCAAAGATTGATGAGTACTCACTGTACATCTCTATCACACCACTGAACAATCAGAAACATCATGAGTCCATCGTAAAGCGAGTAACATCTCCTGATGTTTCTTCTTCTTTCCCTGCGCCCCCCAGTTTGAACAGGCTGTTGAGCGATTCGTCTACTCCTGTGCGGGATACTGTGTAGCCACATTTGTCCTGGGGATCGGAGACCGACACAACGACAACATCATGATCACCGAATCGGGTACAGAGCTCTCCTTCCCGAATCTACCCGTATCCTTGTTCGGGGCAGAAACACTGGGACACCATGACTTGTCCTGACTTATCAGAATAAACGTCTTTCCCTATCCAGGAAGCCTTTTCCACATCGACTTCGGACACATCCTTGGAAATTACAAGAGCTTCCTGGGCATAAGCAAGGAGAGGGTCCCGTTTGTTTTGACACCGGACTTCCTGTATGTCATGGGCACCACGGGGAAGAAGAGCAGCCCCCACTTCCAGAAGTTTCAGGTACAGCAGAGCTTCACTTCTGGATCATCAAACAGATTCAGCTCAGATACATGTCTCCATGTAAATGTTTCCTTTCAGCAAGACCTTGTTAAGGTCTGCAGGTTCAGACTTTAAGGCCCATTCAGGTTCTCCCATGATTGGTTTAGAATAGTGCTGCATGCGTTTGTGTGTCGGGAACATGTCAACGTCTCCATCTCGTTTCTCCCCGCATCAGGACGTCTGTGTGAAGGCCTACATGGCCCTACGCCATCACACCAACATGCTGATCATCCTCTTCTCCATGATGCTGATGACCGGCATGCCACAGCTCACCAGCAAGGAGGACATCGAGTACATCCGCGATGCGCTTACCGTCGGCCGCTCTGAGGACGAAGCACAGCGCCACTTCCTGGACCAGATAGAGATCTGCAGGGACAAGGGCTGGACTGTACAGTTTAACTGGTTCTTGCACCTAGTACTGGGCATCAAACAAGGCGGAGAGAAGCGGTCAGCCTAGCATTCCCACAGAAGGTGCACCTCAGTCTCACTTATGCCGCTCACGTCTCTGTTTCTGGCATCTGGGTAAATGGGGGTGTTTGCAATGACTATAGTACTCCTACCAAGTAGTGGAAATTAGACTTTTCAATGTCCTACTTTGTAACTGTTAGCACCCTCTGCTGGATGAAGAATGCAACACATCCCTAAATATCTAGCGGTATGTGTGACGTTAGTGCGACTAGAAGCATTATTGAAGTCTGCCATGTAACATGGGGGGAGGCATGGTGGCTCGGTGGGGAGCACTGAGGGTTGAGCCATTGGGTGGAGACTGCATGTTCTCCCCATGTTACGTGGGTTTCCTCCCAAAATCCAATGCCATGCAAAAAGGTTAACTGACATCTCCAAATGGTCCATTTTTTTTGTGTGTGTGTGTGTGTGCGTGCGTGCGTGCGGGTATACCTTACCTTATGGGGACACAATGTCCCCACAACGTGATGAATACCGGTTTTTTATCCTTTCCTGGTCCCCTTAAGGGAAATCTCAATTTAATAAAAATCTGTGACTGCAATGAAAAACTAAAAATGCAAAAACTCTTGTATTTTGGTTGGTTACTTATGGTTATGGTTAGGGCTGGGTAGGGGTTAAGGTTGCCATAGTTAGCATTAGCATTTTTCCCATAGAAATGAATGAGCGGCCCCCATAAGGATATGTTTACCCGACGTGTGTGTGTGTGTGCGCATATGCATGCATGTGTGTGTGCGCATATGCATGCGTGCGTGTGTGTGTGTGTGCGTGCATACGCATGCGTGTCCAAGGTGCCCCCCTGCCTCATGTTGTCTGGCCTAAGCTTCAAGTCCCCTGTGACCCTGACAGGATGATAATAATAAAGATTATTTTAGTAATTATAAAATTAGATTATTTCACTAATTTAAGTATGATTGAAATGTTTTCTATTGCAATTTTTTTTTTTACATGTATTTTATTTTTAAAACTCTCAAACCATTATCATGTAGCTGAGTAGCCGTGTCGTTATTTGTTGGTAAAGTTTATAAAAGACGCCTCACTGCAGCATTAACTGGCGTTAGTTTGAGTGAAGCAGCGATGCCTCACAGGATGCTGAGAGACCGCAAAACGGTCCACTGTCATCTGCATGGAGAGGAACAGACACAAGGTGATCTGTCTCCCTGCCTTGTGTCCAGCCCCTAGTATACAAGCATATTAAATGTATTGGATATTTAATCACATTAACTTGTTAAAAGAAATTTGTGAATAGGGGGGGGCTCTGATGATGATGTGGTGCCCCTGGTCACTCTTGTGACAATATTGTTATTTTACCATTTAAGCTCTTAGATAAAAGCTTCTCTTGGGTAATTTAAGCAAATACTTGGCTCACAATGTCATTACACATATAGATATGTTCACCTGCTCTTCTATGCTGCTACGTTCACTGCTCATTGACCGCACCATGGATTTTATATCTGCCACGCTATTTTCTTTTCCCGAAAAATGAAACACTGCTTGTAATTCCTCCTTTAAAAGCGCGCCAGGTTCGGCTGACAGACCAGTATCACGGTGCTCTATGCCCCCATTACATGACAAAAGAGAGCGAGACAGGGAGAGGTCAGTGCAGACCTCTCTATACAGACCACACAATCTCGTAGGAATCCTGGGTGAACACTGCCGGTTACATTCCTCTCATGAGATTTTTTGACTGCACAGGCTGCCTATTTTACAAAATGTTAATCATACACACACACATACGAGAAAGGAATCTGGAATTAATAATTAAGACATTTCGAACATTAATTCCGGACTTTCTCCCAGGAAATCTAATCGTCACTCTGTCCTTACATTTAGTGTTTATCACTACTGGTTTATTTAGTTATTTACAGATATTAACAGATTCCTGGCAGATTTAAAGGGTACAATATACTTAAGATACTTTTCTAAATTAGAAAATACTTTTCATTTTAAAAATGAACCCAACAACATATGAGGAAGAAGTTTTGTTCCCCCAAATAACATATATGTGGGAAATAAGCATTTAAGAATTTTCCCCAGGAAGATCAATGAAATATATCTTACCTTGTGGTAAATTCCAGCAAATCGTCAATGGTCAAGGAGTCTGACTTGCTGCAGCAGTAAGTTTTGGTCCGCATATTACTTAAATCAGCCAGGAATAACCTTAAATCCGTAAATATACATATAAGCCGTGCAGGTTTAAAACATTTGTCCCAATTTGTCTTCTTCCTCTTAACACTGACGACCCGATTCGGCCACGCAGTGTCCGGCCGGCATACGCATTTGCTGGATGGGAGTTGCCATGGTTTCCGGGGTCACATGCGTGCCGCTGTCGTAGCCAGCAGGAAAGGATGCTACACTCTCCAGAGCCATTTCCACTGAGCCAGAAGGCAGCATTCACTTACCGATAGATATCCGCCAATGGAGAATCTACTGTAATGCTGCATATTTTGTATTATTTTACAGCTCAGAGATCGCCACAAATCACTGCTCAGAAATTTGAGGTCGGGAAGCGTTTAGACGACGATATATCACAAAAAGCCGCATTTTGATTTCTGATTTCTCCTGCGACTGCCGATAGGAATGAGTATTGAAATTCCCGAAGGACTGACCGAGCTCTTGCAAAGCTTTACCCTGGAGGTCCTGAGGAAGCAGCCCGCAGATCTGCTGGAGTTCGCCCTGCAGTATTTCACTCAGTTAAAGGAAAGGGATCTCAAAAGGGGCGCTTTCGGGAATGACAACAATTCGGCTGCCAGGTCTGGAAAGGCAGTCAACTTTGTGGAAGAAGCAATGCAGATCGACTCAGAAAATGGGGAGGACGATGAGGAGGACGACGAGGAATTCGTAGGTAACCGATTAACTGATTTTTTTGCTTGTGAAATGATTGCAGTGATAGTATAGATTTTCTTTCAAATAATTTTTCCGGTCTACCAGTATTCTACATTTCAGGTGGGGAAAAAAGAAATGACTGTATTAACATTATCAATGCAAAGGTTAATACGTTAAAAATGCGTTTTATCACCATGACAGCTAGGTAAAGGGAAGGGAAGCCGGTTTCAGCATGCCGCAGGATGGGATGTCACGGTGTTAGTCTGCCAGGGAGCCTTTATGCACTAAATTAATATGATGGGCACCGTGAAATGCCGCTTCTGACGCGAAACCGCTGGCATTTAAAGCCGCACTCATATTCAGGCAGCACATTAGCTGTTAGTGATGCGGCACAAGTGACTGATAAGCATCGTTTCGTAAAAACGCTGTTATAGCCTTTAGTGTTTGGCCACGTTAAGCGGAGCTGTAAGCTTATAATCACGCGCTGTCGCGATTTAAGGATAATTTCGAATGCAGATCTATATTAGGTGGATCGACAAATGTAACGATGTTCTAGTTTCAGCACAGTTTATACAGCCTAATGGAAACGTGAGACATTTTCACGACGGGGCTCACCCCAGAAAAGCACCGTATCCAGGTGCCTCCGGCGAGGGACCCGCAGTGTCCCGTGAGGGTGACGGCTGTGTAACGTTGTGCGTCTTAGTTACGGTGAGCAGCCCGATATTTGTGTAATAGGTATGTGAAAACGAATTATAGGGAGGGTTCATGCGTGTCCTAAGCCGTTCTCATGATGCAGCAAATCGCTCGTGCACTAAATCGCTAGTGTGTGTCTGAAAAGTGCTATCCCAAAAAAGCCCCGCTTACTGTTTCAACGTTTTGCCCTGTCATTACAAACGGCAGCTGGGCTGTTCGGGCATGACAGCGCTGGTACCTTCGGCGGAAAGCGATCGGGGAGTCCGGCCAGGCGCTGGGGCGTCAAAGGCTTCATTTTCATTATAAATTCAGCTTGCCGGCGCATTTCGCGTATATACAAACAGGGTTTCCACAAACGTGCATTTCGTACAGTGTTTCGTTATCTCATAACAAAATGTTATATGTTATGACTCAGGCCGGCTTTCATTTAACCCGAAATTACCCTGTTATGGACATTCTGTTAAACGAAACGTTCTTTTTGTGAGTTAGCCTATCTAATGGAATTAAATCCCCCAAATCACTTAGGTAGGAGCTGGCCACTAGGGAGTTGATTGTGACGATTTTGGGATGGACGTGTAGCCCCAACAGGCCGATTTAATGTGGATTCATTCTCCACCACCACCGCCCCCCCCCCACCAACAAAAAAAATCTGTATTGAAATGATGAAGTTGTGCCCCGCCCCCAGCACCTCTGTACTGCACCGCTGAACCTGAAGTTGTGAATATATACAAGTATGTGATCAGACAGTACATCTAATCTAAATTTGCTTTATTTTCCAGCTCCCGTGATCAACAGATTCATAAGACGTGCTTCCGGTAAGTGTGATTTGTGCTTCTTTGTATTTTAAGCTTATAGTATCGTGGATAACTATAGATACACCAGGGCCGCGAGAATAAATTGGATTCCTATCAATTTATAAATCACAAGGAGCAACTCCCCCATGTAGGGGGAGTTTTAAATGTTTTAGCATTTGATTTAAATGCATAAATCATACTGAAATGCAGCATGTTGTAAATATTCATAATGCCAGTAATATAATTTCAGTTTAATAACACTATTAAGAAGACGTACCAATTTAATTAGGAGCCTGATGCCTCTTTACGTTCCCTGAATGTTCTTAAGTCGCACTTCTGCTCCTTGAATAGTCCTGTTACGTTATTACTATGTTTATAACACACTGCTCCAGAACTGCTCACACTGTACCTGGGCTTTCACTGCAAGCTCAGCCTAGCTGCCCTTACACCTCGTTGACTCCTCGACAGTGTGTTCGCAATGTGCCATTCATCTTGTATGTCGCTTAGGACAAAAGTGTCCCTTAAATACACTACATGGAAAATGTCGCAAACACAAAAAAACACCCAAATCCCACTGCCTTCTTACAGGTGTTCAGACATTATCAGAAAGGTATCTACAGTTTAGTTATTTATCAGATGCAACAGACATTTTTCTTTTTTGAGAAAGCTGGGTGAAACAGTTCCTGGGACAATGGGAAGGATAGGGACTTTTCTCATGGGTATTATGCTGGAACCACCTGCTGGCAGTGGGCTGTGAACCGGTGACCTTTAGATCACAGACATCGTGTCCCAGTCTGCCGAGCTAGACCCCCCCGAACCCTAAAGCGATGTGGGGAGTGTTGACATATCAGGCCTTATGTGTCAAGCTTGAACTCCATGCCACCTTTTCGGGTTAAGGTCAGACCCTGCCGTTTTCCCTTACACCACTACGTCACTCGCAGTGCGGTAAAATGCCACTGGGGGTCAGGGGAAGTGTTTACTGGATGAATGCACACCAAATTCCTGCCAGGTACCCAGTGGCCATGTGGCCACCCAAGGGTGACAGACAGAAACTCCTAAAGTGGGTCAGAGAAAAGGAGTCCGGAGGAAGTGAATTCCAGCCATTTTAAGGAGAGTCAGCCTCACAAAGCACAGCTGTTTTCCGCTGCAGATAATCACAGCCTTTAGCATTAGCTTCTCAGTCCGCTTGACCGCGAGCACAACAACGCACATGAGAATGTTTTTCATTAAAAAAATCAAGCACGGCCAAGTCATTTTAGAGTTCCAGGATGTTGGCTGCGTTGACGTGGGACAGCCTGCTCCTTCGGCTGGCCGCGGGGACTGTCCGTGCACCGGAGTCTGTTGTGTTAGAAAAGTGAATTGCGTAACACTTTGTTAAGCTATTGGAATGTTCCAGAAGATTCCGTTCTAGAGAAAGGCACAAGTAGTAGCTGTTTTCAGGATGTGAATTTTGATTCATTGTGGGAAATGTAATACTTCAGGAAAATGCGTGCCAGGAATACAGGAATAAACTGAAGCAGGTACTGGTGGGTTGTTTGTTTACTTGTTTGTATGATTCGGCCTGATCTGTCCTTGCATGCATCAATTCACAGAGCAGGAAGTCTAACTCAGCAGAATTACATCTCTGAAATGAACTGCACTCAGCAAATTACTGGGCAAGACTCACAAACATTGTGAGGCTTGTACACAACAACTCACACTGTTTGGAAACAACAGGCAGTGCATTTGAAACGGTTTCACGCTGTTTTGGGGATTTTCTAGTGCAGCTGCTGCTAACGGCATCTTGTGATGCCCCCTCCAGTATGGTGTCCTCCCATCAAAGCCAGCCAGCTGATGGCCGTTCAGAACATCGCAGGTCTACGTGAGGCAGGCAGGACCGGTCATTGTAGGGTATGCAAGACGCCAAACAGCCCGGCAGAAGGTGCCAGCATGCAGGCTACCGAAATCTGGCCTTTTCCAAACCCAGGTTCAGTAGCGCTGGTGCTAAGCGTGCTACTGTACACCCTCGTCTGTTTTGTCAAAACAAAAACCGTATTATGTTAGCAACTGTATCTCGCAAAGGTTTAGAGGCCACTTCATAATGTCTGGTCCAAAAAGACCTTCGCTGATAGCTACTGATCACACAAAAGAACTCCAGTAAAGTCAATGGTCGTTGCGACTTCCAGCATTCTGAGCCCAAGACGTCTTCCTTTGTGTACCCCTAGGATGTTCCGGCAGATCAATGTGACCTATATTCTACATTTCCCGACCGGGGGGGGGCATCATTGTTCTGACTATATCCATAATTCCATCATTGTTCTGACTATATCCATAATTCCAGCACCAAGCTAACAGGCACTGGATCAATCCATCTGCAGTCATCAACAAATACATCCAAGGAACATGGAAAGATGGAGAGCAGCCACCTTCTTGAACGAAATGCAGTTGCGGTAGCGGTGTCACGGATATAGCGCCTTTCTTCCCCCCTGTTGTATTTCATTTACCCTTCTGCTTGATCCCGCATTAAATATCCCACAAATCTCACGAACATTCGTGGAGCCCAGGAAGTGCGCTCACTCCAGGTGACGCAAAATGACATCAGACCAAGTGTCCCGTTGCAGATTTCGCTGAAATGACGGCTATACTTCCCACTGAGTGAGGGAATATTGATCTGAAACAAAGACCTTTTGCTGTAGTCATCACTATCTGGACATTCATAGCAGGCGCACACTTAGCTTTCATCTGCCCTAAAGGGCTTTGACTTTGGGCTGCAGTTCTGTGGACCATATGCTCAGAAAGGTTCCCTTCTATATTAACTTAGGGTTACATACATAGAGGATATCAATGCACATCCCTTTCTAGTGTAGAACATTCCCACATGCAGACTCAACCCTGTACACTATAGACACAATCCAATGAGCAGGAATCAGACCACAGATACAACCCTCCAATCAGCTGTACTCCACTGTAACAACCCAACCAACCAGATGTCACGTTACTACAAACCATCCAATCATTTGTACGCCACTGGCAGAATCAGCTCTAGAGGCAGTCTGATTTAGATGAGTTACTGCAGGACAGCCACACGATTCACAGGAATTACACAACAGCCAGACTAATACAAAGACCTTTGCATCCAATAAATGTCTTAAACACCAGTTAGGAGCTGTAGGACTAAATTGCTCATTTGGCACCGACTGTTTGAGTTTGTGCTGGACAATGGTGCATTTGGCCCGTTTAGTAATGCACCACCTCCTCAAATAAAATGGCTGTTTCTCTTCAGAACGTGGAAAGTCCTTCGTGGGTCCGTGGGGGCTCCACCCTCAGCTCGTGTGTTTGATCCATCATCCTGACATGTTTGGGATGAATTCTGCTTTTATTTCCTTCCTGCGTTCTCTCAGACAGAGGTGTCACCGTTAGAAATGGTTTCTTGATAAAACGTCTGTTTTTCGGTCTTATTCCACATGAGTTTATAAAAGGCCAGAGCTGAGTATCTGCGCTGCTTAAACTCAATTCTTTTCATTCCACAAGATTTCATTTTTCTTGACACTGTGTTCTGGCAAAGATACCTTATTTTAGTCACAAGCAGAACAGAGACGTATGTTTTAAATGATCTGTTTAAAATACTAGAGGTGAACATATTTCTTTCATAAGAGCACTATGATCTTAAGTTATCCGGAAGGATCCAGAATGTAGTTATTTTAATTTCAATAAATGGACATCGATTGTGACTTAAGGGGGTGAAATCAGTGTTTACACATTTTCAATAATGACTGATGCAGTTTTATTAAGGTAGTTATTTTCACGGCATATGATGAGAAACTGTATATCTGCCTGTTTGAACTACTGCAGAAATGTGTTTCTCTAAAGGAATTGCAGCATCACAATCAGTCTGAAACCAAAAGCCCAGGAACCTTAAGGCTACTTGAAATTATTAACAGAACCATACATTAGGAAAGGCCAGACATGCAGGAACCTCCAAACTTAGGAGAAGACAGGCCAGTTCTGGCAGAGGAATAGGAAATAAATGATGGGGACAGTATTTCTGCGTTGAACTGAAAATATTTACTATATGTCTGATTTTTAAGAAGTCAATCTGTCATCTGGCGAGTCTTTTCACAGTTCTGTTTTGAGTATGGTTAAGTGTCTATTAACAGTAAGATTACAGGACAACGGAAGAGGTTTTCACCTGCAAAATCTCACTGTTCAAAGTACAATATATGGCATGTGGGCACACGTTAATCACTCTTCTGGAGAGCAAATCACCAGCGGAGCCATTCTGCTGAGTATGTGTACATTTACAGTACAGTGCTGGTGCATCAATTAACTGGCCATTGAATAAGGTTCTGTTTACTGCAAACAGCATGCACGTACATGTCAGACAGACTCCATCAGGACACTTTAGCTGAAATGCTGTGTAGCCTTAAACCAAAGCCTTGCCTTTGGCAAAGCCCCCTGCCCACCTGTTGGCGTTTCAGCTAAACCAGCATCCAGGGATGTCGTCTCCCACACACAGAAACTGGACTCACTCCTCTTCCCTTGGTTTGCAGTATGCAAACTGGACTCACTCCTCTTCCCCTGGTTTGCAGTATGCAAACTGGACTCACTCCTCTTCCCCTGGTTTGCAGTATGCAAACTGGACTCACTCCCCTCTCCCTGGTTACAGTATGCAAACTGGACTCACTCCCCTCTCCCTGGTTACAGTATGCAAACTAGACTCACTCCTCTTTCCCTGGTTTGCAGTATGCAAACCGGACTCACTCCTATTTCCCTAGATTGTAGTATGCAAACTGGACTCACTCCCCTCTCCCTGCTTTGCAGTATGTGCCGAAGCATTCAACCCCGATGAGGACAATGATGACAAGGAGCCCAAGGTAGGAGCAGTGGCTCACATGGCTGCATCACCCGGGAAGGGAGCGAATGTAAAATTCAGTGCGACTCCATGTGTTTCTATTTCCCTGGTGTACATCCCCCGACAGAATTCCACCACTCTTGACGGTTAAAACACAAGTGTTTAGCAGCTTTGGGTGTGAAACAGCACAGCTCCCAGATACTGCTTGGCTGTTAGATGTGATGCAAGTTTAAATCTAATGGCCTATTTGCAGCATTTTAGAAAAGGCATTAAATTGTTCTTATTAATTTCTATCTTTTCATGCCTAAACCCACATTAAGCTACTTCAGTTGTTCTACAGACTAGTAAAAACAAGGTCTCGCAAACTCTTTTAGATCACTCACCCCAAAACAGATGAGCAGAGGCAAAGACTACAGGAAGCATGCAAAGACATCCTTCTGTTCAAGAACTTAGAGGCGGTAAGCTGAGCGCTGGGTCATGGTCCCCCTGAGGTCGCTATGGGGCCTGGTGTTTTCCGTTTACATGCTTCAGTAAGACATATGGCAGCCTTCCTGAGTGCCTCAATCAGTGTACACACCGACTTTAAGCGTGGCTGCTGTTTTAATCTCAGCAGTTGTTCACTGCCTCACAGAGGCAGCCTCACAGAGGCAGACTAACTAGGTGCCTGTAAGTGGCTCATTTATGCCAATGATCTAATTACCCAAATCAATTCAATTTTATATAGTGCCTTTCAGAATAGAGTCAGCCAAGGTGCTTTACATGTGTGTGTTGTAATGCATTCCTGCATAATTTATACAGAGCTATTCAAAAACTGGGAAAAAGGAAGAACGAAACAAAGCTAGATGGCAACAGAGTAGAGGAACCAAAAAAGATCGATTTGATTGATTGGCTTGATTGGCTGGCCAGCCAACCCCCCCCCCCTTTGCTTGCTAAGGGCAAGATGTAAACTGTAGTCAAGGTCAAAGCCAAAGTCCATCAGTGAGTCAGTTATCTGTGCAAGCCTCATGTAAGTTGGCAGATCTCCTGTAGTCAGTCCGTGGTTTAATTACTGTAGTCCTACAGTCATGCTCCAAAGATGTATATCATATGTAGCTTTTATTTCCTGGGAAACAGGAACAGATGTCCCAACTTCTGGATGCCATGTTTGAGAAGCTTGTAGAGGCTGGGGAACATATCATAGATCAGGATGATGATGGCGATAACTTCTACGTCATCGAAAGGTGGGACCATCAGAACTGCTCTGGTTTGGTCGGTAGATCTGTTTCCGCTGGGCAGACACAAAAACATCAATGCTAGTCTTTATCGATCTTTAATAACAATTTTGTCTTCAATATTTATGGGTGGGATTGTGTGGCACTAAGAAGTGCTAAACCTCCCTACTGCCTTTTTCAGGGGGACGTTTGATATCTTTGTGAAGGTCGACGGTGTGGAATGTTCCATGGGCTCATACGACAACCGTGGGAGTTTTGGGGAACTGGCACTCATGTACAACACGGGCAGGGCTGCCACCATCGTGGCCACCTCTGCTGGAGCCCTCTGGTGCCTGGTGAGTCCACGCTCATTCCCTCACATGGTCAAAAACAGACATTCACAGGATGCTGCTTCTTTAAGAACGATGCTGGAAACAGAATGAGGGAATGATTGTACACTGAAATATGCAAGATAACACATTCCCTAAAGACGAATACAAGTCTAAACGTTGCACGCATTGTCACTGAAACATATCGAGACTTGAAGGACACGTTCCCTTTCGTGATTGCTGTTTCGGGGACGCCATTCAAAAAGTCACTTTTGAGAATTTTGTAAGGTTTGCTGCACCTTCATGAGACGTTTCATAGTTTGTGCTGAACACACTGGGCAGCGTAGGCAGGCTTTCTTGTTAGAGACTTCCAATCTTTGATTTTCTCTCTTTTCATGGCGTCACTGGGATATGATTGCTTTTGCATATAGCATCGACGTACGTTAGCTAGCGAGGAGAATCAGAAGAGCGGAGCTAACTAGCCAGTTAGCAGAACATGCTGCTTCAGCATCTCCTAAAGGAGGAACCTCATGGGACCCCATGCAAATATGTAGTTTGAGTGGTGAACACCCATACCATACTACATGTGGATTTCACAATGCAGGACAGACTTACGTTCAGGAGGATCATCGTGAAGAACAACGCCAAGCGGCGGAAGACGTACGAGGCGTTCATCGAGACTCTTCCGCTCCTCAAGTCGTTGGAGGTCAGTGTGGCTGCCTATTCTCGGTACTCTTAAAACTCCATCCTGTATTGTAGGAAAAGGGGGGAGAAAAAGCAAACACATGAAATGCTTGTCATTTATTCCCGACACAGCCGTCGGAGAGGATGAAGGTTGTTGATGTGCTGTCCACCAAAGTTTACAGCAGCGGAGAACAGATCATTTCTCAGGTTACGTTCACACATTCTGGCAACTTGGGCGCTCGCTCACATTGTGACGCCGTTGCATAATTTGCACCGATTGATGCCATGGACCCAGTTGGGCTCCTGAGCCTGCCAAGCGACGGTAAACGCTAAGCTCTCAGCGAGAGTGCGAAATGTGACAGTTTGTGTCCTCATTCAGGGAGATACAGCTGATTGCTTCTACATTGTGGAGTCTGGACAAGTTAGAATAACCATGAAGAGGAACCAGGTAGGACTGACCTTAGCCTTGAATTGTGGTCGTTACTGTTTGATGTTTGGATGTACTACAGGTAACATTTCCTCAGGGTCTGCAAGGCCTCAGGGCCTGGAGAGTATTTTGCGTGGAGGATTTGGTACACGGCACCTAAAATTAAACCCTAGAATTCGCAGCTAAAGGTTTTCTGTCTTTTCAGTTACAGATCATGCTCAGGTAAGACTGCTTACAGCTTGTGCGTTTAACACACTGTGTTCTGTCGCATGATGATTTTATGGCTATCCGACATCTTCCAGTCGAAGAAGGACCTTGAAAACGGAGAAGTGGACATTGCCAAATGCTCCAGAGGACAGTACTTCGGGGAACTGGCGTTGGTCACCAACAAGCCTCGGGCAGCCTCAGCTTACGCTGTAGACAACGTGAAATGCTTAGGTACTGACACATCAGTCCCTTCTCAAAGGGTTATAATGCAAGACGTTGTCTCTGGTTCATCTTAATACCCTCCTTACATCCTCGCCTTGTCTTCCGAAAGCGTGTGCCTTATGCCTTAGTGTTGTGTGTCTTTGATCTTCACAGTGATGGATATCAAGGCCTTTGAGAGGCTGCTGGGCCCCTGCATGGATATCATGAAGAGGAACATAGCAAATTACGAGGAGCAGCTCGTCACCTTGTTTGGAAGCCAAACGGACACTGAGGACGAAAACCTATGAGTGCCGCTGCCACAGATGGAAACTGAGGAACCACCGCTAGCAAGAAAGGCGAGCGGTGACCTTCCTGTAACCAAGGATTCTCCTGTTGTCATCTTTGGATGTGCAAAATCCAAAACAAACAATAAATTTTTCGAGGCATTGCAGCCATGTTATATTGGCGTACTTCCAGACGGGAAGAGGGAATGCTTTAATGGATGTTCACTGCTGCAATGATCTCCTGTGATTACCTGCGTGACGTGGCATCAAAACAATGTCAATGCAACTCCGCAGTGTTACTCTTTTCCACCTATAGTCATCTATTGCCCTGATTTACCTCACTGGTTTAGTATTACTACTTAAATCCACTCCTATCCAATACAGACAGTGTTAAAAAAATTGACAAATACTGTTAAATCTTGTTAATGTCCTGTTGATTCTATTTTAATGTTTCATTAAAAAAAGAAAAAAAACAACTTTCCTTCACATAAAACCCCAAAGGTAGATTTATACACTTAATAAGCCATCTTTGATGCCACGTGAGACTTAATATTCATTATATAACAGCGTATTACATAAACTTGCTCATGTAATTTAAGACATGCCTTGAGTTATTTTTCATGCCTCTAGACTGTTTGGTGCGATTTTTACTGCCCGTGGCGTACTTGATGGCTGTGTGACACATCACAGTTGCCTGAGACACGACGAGGCTTCCTATTGTTTCTCTGGCAAGAGTATGCTTTTGATATAATTACCTCTGTGACTGTTCAACATAAAATTGGCATAATCGCAAAAACGGGAAACGTGCACTTTTTTTTTTTTTTACATCGCATTTTAGCTTTAGCGGCAGCTTACACTGTGGAGATTTGCCCAGAGCATCCATGCACGCTATACTTGAATTTTGAATTATCCTCAGTTCATTTAGTATGAATTTTAAGTAAACATTTAAAACGTGCTTACAAGGTCCGTGGCTTTACCTCACAGTTAATTTGCCTTTTCGTATCAGGTTCTCTTAAATGTATGTTTGGTCGAGAAACCGACAACTCGCTTCCATTTAACACCCCCATAACGAAGTGTAGCAATCCCCTGAATATCATTTTTGGTTTTCGCTATAATTTACTGGGTTATTATTGCCTACCTCTGCGAACTGATACCAACACCTTTGTTGCTGTCACTGTTCACGCAAACTCCTTTCTGGACAAGCATCTGTAATTCATTGCTTTATTATGTAACTATATTATTTAATGTTTAGAGTGTAACCTATTTAAACAGCATTGTATGATTAATGATTATCTTCTTTTTAAAGTTGACTACCCCCATTTCTATATATGGAATATTGTAAAATCCCATATGATTCCAGATTGTGTTAGCAGCGCTTTCCCCTGTAATCTTTAAAAGGTCTAAAGACTTGAGTGCCGGGATATTTTCAATATTATACCGTTTGATTATATTGAATTTTCATTACAATAAAATGCGGTTTTCTAATAAAACGCTCGTGATCCTATATTTCATAGCCTAAATCAGCTGAATCTCTTAATTGATCTTAGAAGCACTGACCACTTAGAACAACACATGCAAACAAAAATGGGAAAAAAAACACAAGAACTAAAAACACGAACACGGTCGAGGTAACCCATAACAGATTATTGTTTGTGTAATTTCCCCAGTGTGGCGTAATACTTGCAGTCAATTTCATTTTCTGGGTCTTTAATAATATATTAATCTGGGGGAGTGGCTTAGTCTTTTGACCATTTAACGGCAAAGGAATGATGACTGACATAGAATGAAGCCAATGAACGAGAAGAAAAACAAACACATCCAACGGCATCATGCCGCTCAGCCAATCGCTGGAAAGCACTCCTGTATATTGACATTTGACAAAACCAATAAGTTTTCCGGTCTGCAGTAATTGTCTCCTCCTTTTGAGAGAATGTCACAGATTCTGTAATGGCGACGGGTTTGGTAAGTAACTAGGAAAGTTAGAAACAAACAGAAACAAAACGACACAACTAAGAGAAACGAACTCTTCTATAAGCAGTGGACTTGTGTCGGATAAAAGCGGAAGACTGACACTGATTGCATCGACTGTCATTGGTGACGCTTGCCATAATGTCATTTTAAGATTTAAGTTTGTGTTCTTTTGTGCTTCGTAATGTTAATGGTTTTAAAGAAACTCACCATCGCTTATAATTCGGACACAGCTGACACTTTCAGAAAGTATTGTATCCCGTTCATTCATTTACCATTGTGTTTGACGTAGACCGTCAGCTTCATTGTGCGTGGTTGTTGTCTTACTCGTTTAAAAACTACATGTTTTTAAAGTTATGTTTTGTTGTGCGTCCTCGGTCAACAAAACGATTACGCGTCTTTCAATATCGGGAGAACTTCGCAGTTAATTCATCGCCATTCTTTTGTCAAAAGAGCTTGTCACTGCTATTTTTATGTAATAAAAATACTGGAAATAATTGGAACTGAACACGTACTCAATGAAAACAGATGTTGCGTCCGAATTCATTTATAATATAGTAAACGAATAAAACCTTTTCCAAAAATAAAACTTTCACAACAAAAGACGCACGCTCATTAATATCGTGTCATTAATCGTGTGCGGTTAGCCCGTCGACACTTTATTGTATAAAAGAGACGACGGACTGTATCGTCATTGACTAGTTTTTGTTACGCAGTGCTGAATGAATGACCTGAGGGGCGCATGCGCGAGCCTCGCATTTATAAACAGGGCTCGCGTGCTGAGTCACGTGATGGCCTCTGCCTGCCATAAGGTGGTCTTCAATTTTTAATATGCATCATTAAAAACAATTTAAACACAAAATCATCGTAATGTGCCCTGTCAGTTGTTTGTGGACAAGTATTTGTTTTTGACAGGACCAGAAACTTTTCAACAATGCATTATCCATTGCTGAAGTTTACATGTTAGACGGCCACTCCTCTCGTTGTTTACTCTAACATTATGTAACCCCCAACCCATACGAATGACCTTTCTGGCGCCGGGATTGACTGTTTATGTAATCGCTCACTATACTGGCATGGCCTCACATTACTGCCTGCCCTTGTATGACATGGCTGCTGGCTAGGACAGAGGTTTTTCTGTGGTTGCTGTTGACATCTACGGACTGTCGTTGCAGTCACGGTGCAATATGGTGTGGGAGGTGAAGCCCCAACAGGTTCCCGACAGAAGAGAGCGACCCCAGCTGGTGAAAGTACAGGACGGCACAAGGACAGACATGCCAGAGTGCAGAGGGGACCTGCAGCGCTCTCCTGGACGAGAGGAGTGTGGTAAATATTGGAAGACACACTCAGCTGGTCACACAGGGACAACTGTAGTCAGATAACCAACCAGCTGACTGAACATGGGTGGGGTTAGAAGTATCTTAAAGAGACAGGTCCCAATTTCATAATCTCAAATTCCTGGACATTCTGCACCTTGGTGGTGTGCTTTCCTGTTCCTCTCAGATGATCTGCCGGACCTAAAGGAGGTCCAGGAAAGCAGACAATCACCAGAGGTGTTCCAGGTCGCAGCAGGAGTGTCCCACCACGAGCAGCAGTGGGACGCCCCCAATGCCGGCTGGCTGACGGAGCTAGCTAACATCGCCACAAGCCCCCAGAGCCCCCTTCTGCAGGGCCCCACCTGCGAAAGGTCAGCGCACTCTTCATCTGATCCTGTCCCCTTCTGAACAAACCCTGGGAAAGGCTTCCCTACAATCCCCAAACCCCTCATCTGACATGCCGTCAGTCCCCTCCACGTCTAGCGCACTCACTTAAGGTTTTTATTTACATTTAATTAGCAGAAGCCTTCATCCAAAGCAAAGTGCAGTTGAGAGCCCAGGGTCGGCCAATCCTTGGAGCGGTTGGGGTTAAGGGCCTTGCTCAGGGGCCCCAATGTTGAAATTGGTCTGCCAACCAAAGGATTTGAGCCGGTGATCTTCCAATCGCAGGCACAGAGGCTCAGCTCAGAGAGCGAGACACTCAAGGGTTAAATCAGAATCAGAGAGGAGAGGCAGCCCTGTCAGGCACAGAGCAGAGTGGATCCTGAATAAGCTACTCTGTACTTTAGTTTTAGTTATCGTATGTATTAATGATCACAGTCTTGGTCATCATTACATTTGAAGCGCCATTCTGAAAACAGCCAGAACTCTAAACATCTAAACTCCTTCACTCATACAGCCCAGTCCTCTAAATCCCTAACCCTACTGCTCCACCCTCCCTCTTGTGTCAAAGTAGATCCTCCTCTGTCCACATCTTCAGCACCAGCAACAGTTTACATTCCTACGCTCGCATGCCCCCAGCCCCTAGCAGCACGCCGAGGTCGTCCCGGAGCCAACGGAAGTCACGGATCCGAACCCGGGTATAATCTCTGACCCTGCCACAGCGACCGGCCCGACCAGCACGTATGACGGACCCTAAAGTGATCCGTATGGCTGCCTGATCTTGTACCATCTCTGTACTGGCCAGGCGAGTGGTGTGAGGGACCCTGGGGCAATGACATGGGCTGACAATGACATGGGCTGGTCTCATTCCTGGCCTTCCACAGCTTGGCACTGTTTCCTGAAAGGTAGGTGCCTTATTCTGTCTGGCGAATTCAATAAACTCACTCTAGGTTTCCCCCCTACCTCTGATTTGTGCAAAATTCAGCAATCATTTGATGGAACTCTAAGCCGTCTTTCTGCAGAAGCCACTTGCTGTGCCACAAACGGGTAGCTTTAATGTCTAATTTACCACCTAATATTTAACATGAAGGAATTGGGTCCCCCTGCTGATGACAGAAGGGTATGACACTTCCCATTGCAATCAAGCATGTAGCAGCTGAGAATTTCCAAGGGGGATACAATCTCACTGGTCGGGAATAGGGCAGGAGTGGGGATGCAGATGCCGTGTTTTCAGTCAGCAGCATTTAGAAAAGGAGGGATTAACCTGTGGGTGGGCTGGTGTCCTCCCCAGGCACACGACTCTACTTCCACAAGGGTCCTGGCGAGGGGTGGCAGGTTGCTGAGGACCTGGGGAGCCAGAGAGAGGAGCCGGGTACCGAGGGGGACTCCAGGAAGGTACGGCCTTTGAGGAAGAGGAGGAAGAACAGGAAGTTTCAACAGCTCAGAGGAAAAACAGCTTTAAGATTGTTTTACCCGCATTCCCTAAATGGTCTAAATGCCGTCTTACACATCTACCCCATTTCCCGCATTACCTAAATGGTCTAAATGCCGTCTTACACATCTACCCCATTTCCCGCATTCCCTAAATGGTCTAAATGCTGCCTTACACATCTACCCCATTTCTGATTGAGGGAAATGATTTCATATGTTGCACATTTGAGTCCCTATGGGGGAACTGAGAGCCATTATGAATGTAACCGTCTTAAGCAGAGCTCAGATGTTTCAAATGCCAACCGCCCCTCCCGCCCAAGTTGTTTACAGAGGTAAACAATCTAATTAAACATCGGGGCAATGTTCTGTATCAGTGAGCTCTGAAAGTAAGTTCTGGAATGGTCATGGCGCAGGAGTCCTGCTCAGGAATTGCTTGGTGGTCTCCATCCGTTTTTGGTACAGGGGCAGTAACCCTGGGGTGCGGGGTGTAAGATGCCCCTCTCAGCTCTTACCTGTTCCCCGCTGCCTTTGTACCCCTGGCCAGCGTCTCTCTCTCTGGGTGTTGTTCTGCAGAGCTACGGTTCTGAAGGCCTGATGCTTGTGGCCCACGAGGAGACCGTGTCTTTCGGCCAGTCGGTCCTGAAATTGACCTTTGACCCCGGCTCGCCAGAGGACAGCCTCTTGACTGCGGAATGCCGACTGGACCACCCCTTTTACGTCAGAAGTAAAGGTAACAGCAATGTTGATTCTGATCTGAGTCAACAGTGTTAAAGTATTAAACTATTTAAGTAATAAAGGACTTTAGACCATCCACCAAATCTGCACTCTTACCAGTTATAGATAGTTAAGGACTCATTATTTTTATAAATTGGCTGACTCCCTTTAATTGTCTGTATTGACACTGGCAAAGCCGCTCACAGCAACTGGACATAAACATATTTGGCTTTTACTTAGTTTTCACTTTTAGTCTATTTGGCAGTCAATACTGGCACATGAAGACTCACATCCCACGGTTCGCCCGGCACAGCATCCCTGCTCAGCCCCCCCTCCCCCTTCCCCACAGGTTGGTCCTCCTTCTACCCGAGTCTCACCGCAGTACGGCATGGCATCCCCTGCTACCAGCTGCGCCGGGGAGACCTGTGCCTGCAGCCTGGGCACCCAGACGCCGTCAACGGTGATGACTCCATCGTCTTCGACACTTTCAAGAGGTGGGCGGCCTGGGGCTTGGGTTCGGGGTCACGCTGGAGGGGTCCCACGCCTTTCCGGAGAAGATGGTGCCCGATTCTCCCTGCATTGTGGTTGTGTGTGTGTGTCTGGACGTCTGGGGTTCCCCGAGGATTGGATTGGGAAGCACTGCTTTGGGTTAAAGACCTTGTACTTGAGCTGGGTAGCACATATGTTGTGGCACCCTCTCTTGGCATGATGTAAAGCCTCCCCCTACCTGCCCGTCTTCCAGTTATGCTTTCACTCCTCTGGATTCGTCGGCTGTATATGTGCTGAGCAGCATGGCCCGCCTGCGCCGAGCCTCACCGTCCAGTGAGGGCGCCGTCACCCCTCTTGCTAACAAGATGGAGGAGGGCTCAGAGTCTCCCAGCGCATCACCATCCTCTACTAAGGGCCACAGCTCAGGGATGGTCGGCAGGGCCACGCCCACCAAATGCAAGCGGCCAATGAATGCCTTCATGCTGTTTGCCAAGAAGTACAGAGTGGAATACACCCAGATGCACCCAGGGAAAGACAACAGGTTTGTTTCCCAGAATCCCTTCATCAGTTTCGGCTTTTCGTCTGTTAAGTGGCACATGCAGTCTTGCTTCAGGGGACGTATCCTAACTTTAAAGGACCATCCCAGACACCTTTCATCCACTGGTGTCACATGACCGCCAGGATCCCAAGTGAACGTATCTTTTTACACGCAGTCAGAACATTTTAGGGGTGTGACATCTGCCCGCAGAGCCATCAGCGTGATCCTGGGCGACAAGTGGAGGAAGATGAAGAACGAGGAGAGGAAGATGTACACCATGGAGGCCAAAGCACTGGCGGAGGAGCAGAGGCGTCTCAACCCTGACTGCTGGAAGCGGAGGAGGACAAGTTCGGTAGGATGCATGTAACCCAGGCCACGCCCACACCAGCCAATCAGTGCCCTTGTTGCTATGGCCAGCAACTATACAGGGCATCTGACGTTTATATCTTTTATACCAATATAGTCAATAAACCTGTCCTCAGATTCTGATCCAGAGTCAGCAGGGCTGAACAGACATCTCCTGCCTCTCTCGTTGCAGGGTTCACAGCACAACTAAGTGCCGGTCTCTGCGGACAGAGCTTTCTGGAAGGGTCCGGACTCCCCTGTGATGCTGAACACACTTTCATATAACATCACTGATACTTTTCAGGAAAATGAGAAACAGATTTTCCGATTTTAATCCCATAATGTAATCTTGCTTTGAATATTTGTACGTTTTAATGACCGAAATGCCTTAATCATCCAAAGCCAGTTTTCCTTCAGGTAATTTACTATTCTAGGGCTGAACCATTAGAGTTTACAGCACTCAGCAATAGAGGGACATTTCCTTTGAAGGGTAAAAAGGGGGAATGCTTTAGCAAAAATATCAGAGAGAGGGGTATGATTCTCAAATATGGTAAATCATTCTTATGGTCATCTGCAGAAAAGCCAGGGACGGGACGTAGCTTTTAACGTTAATCGGTAAGAAAGGCAGGGATGGGGTGTAGCTTTTAACGTTAATCTGCAGGAAAGGCAGGGCTGGGCCGTAGCTTTTAACGTTAATCTGCAAGAAAGGCAGGGACGGCACGTAGCTTTTAGCGTTAATCTGCAAGAAAGGCAGGGACGGCACGTAGCTTTTAGCGTTAATCTGCAAGAAAGGCAGGGATGGCACGTAGCTTTTAGCGTTAATCTGCAAGAAAGGCAGGGATGGCACGTAGCTTTTAGCGTTAATCTGCAAGAAAAGCAGGGACGGCACGTAGCTTTTAACGTTAATCTGCAAGAAAGGCAGGGACGGCACGTAGCTTTTAGCGTTAATCTGCAGGAAAGGCAAGGATGGGATAGCTTTTAACGTTAATCTGAAGTAAAAGCTGGGAAATCACATTGCTTTAGATGTTAGAAAATGTTAGGAAATGCTATTTTTAACATTAATCAGCAGGAAAACGGCATAACTTTTTAACCAGCAGGAAAGTGAGTAAATGACACAGCGTCTAACGATAATCTGCAAGAATGGTGGAAAATGGCAAAGCTTTTAACATGAATTTCCAGGAAACCTGGGAAATTTACACAGCCTCTAGCATTCATCGCCAGGAAAAAGGGCAAGGGACGTAGGGTTGGGGAAGGAATGTAAATGATGCTGTGTCTGATGCTGTCACCGTCACTGTGTTTGACCTAAGGAGGTATCATACACCAACGTGACCAGAATCACGCCGCCGCCCTGAGCGCTTCACTGCCCACCCAGTCACTTATGCACTTTATAGACACACATGCTGTCCATGATTTCTATTATACACCATCAAAGCTGTACGAGACCTCGACTCTGACACAGATGGCTAGATCGTTTGCATCATGTGTGTCTTGAGTTTTTTTTTTTAAATGTTTTGTCAGTAATATCATTATAAATAAAACTAAATGTGTTCTGTGTCTCTCTGTGTTCCTGGCCATTTGTTAGAAGAGGAAAGATCAACATTTACATTAACACTTTTTTTAGTTAATGCCGTGCTCCTGTTTCTCCTTAGACCACACGGAAATGACTGGCTCGGTGCCTTAATGCCTTTGAGTGTGAGAGGATGTGCCAGTCCGTCACAGTACCCTGGCAGAACCCACCCCGCTGACAGTTTCAAAAGAATGATTTGATCCCATTAATCCATTCCATCTCCTTGATACTCTCCACCCCTCCATGTCCGCCCAAGCAGGATTAGGGTAAAAAATCCAAGAATAGTGTAAGAGAAGATAAGATTTTTCATAGTTATTTAATTCAAAATCAGTTTTCCCAGAATGCACCTGACCACAAGTCTGCATACTTAAATATAGAACCAAGGTAAAATTACTACTTAGATAATCAAACAATGAATATAGTATAGAATTTTCATTAAAGACCCTCTTTAGAAAAATCAAGAGCTTCCATCAAAATGGGCAGGTTTTAAAAACAAAATTGAAAACTAATACCGACTACTTTTCTATTAATGCATGTTACAGTATAAAGTCAGATGAGTTTAACAGTAAGTCAAAGAATTATTAAATATTCATCTGTTTACCGTACACATTCATGTGATATGTCACTGTAGCTTTCAGTTCTCACTGTTACAGTTCATTATGTTGCAGGTTCAGCAACACAGTTTAATTGTAGCTTTTTAATAAGGACCCTCCCTTCCAGCAGGGGGAGCACTTGACCCAGGAAATGTTCCCACAGCAGTTCGCACCTACACATTCGTAGCAGCCTTCTGCAGCAGCTGCAGCATTATGGGATACACAGGGGCGAACTCCTTGCCCTGTCGCGCCCTCACCTCCTGCACATAGGCCTCCAGCGCCGCCCTGTGGAGAACAAACGCAAATGCACACTGTTCAGCGCAATGGCTTTAACAAACACCTTGCACAAACAAACTCGCAAGCTGCCACAAAAGAATCAAATCAATACTAGACGTACACACTTTGTAAGAGGCTATGCTTAGGATTTTTGTCATTTTAATCTTTTTTTCTCTAGAGTCTGCCAGTTTGCTGTAAGAAATCTTCAACCGAGCGGCCATGTTAAGTGGTTTGTGTCCAGCAGCTGAATGCCGTCCTCTCAGGCCATCACACATACTGCACCTGATCAGTGTGACCCGGTCCTTCTCTGAGGGATGATCATCCAGCCACTGGGAGTAGCGGGCTATGGACCACTCTGCCCTCTAGTGGAGACAAGAAAGCCTGTCAGAGGGGCTCATTGTAGAGTGATGTTATGGACGGAGCCAGAGTTTGTCCAAATGTGGATTGTAGCTTCGATGCAGATCTTGGGCAATTAGAGGTATATGACACTAGGGGGCGACGCTCCAGATCGGCCTCCCCATGACATACCTGGTGGGGGGACTTGAGGTCCAGGGGGGCCCGGGTGAACAGGAAGTGCAGCATGGTGCTGTAGGGGATGAGATCGCCCACAGCCTGGCTGCTGGCGATCAGCTCGCTGGTCTGGAAGAGCAGCGGCCTGCGGGGCGGTAAGCGGCCATGTGTCAGCAATGTTAGGGAGAAGAGGGCTGGGTCAGCTCCACCCTCCCACCTCCCACGGTGAAAAGAGGCAGCGCCAATCAGAGGCCCTCTACGTCGATCCAAGGTGCATCCCCCATGGCCCCCACACAGCGGCCAGTGATGTTACAACAGACAAAGCCACGGGGAAAATGTGTCCCGCCCTCCTCAGCTACCTGATGTGTGTCAGAGGCTGACTGAAAGCTCAGCCGCGTGTTAGATGCTGTAGGGACGCATTTTGCACACTAGAGGGCAGAAATTCATAAGCCAGGAGGCAGCACCAAGAAAAACTTGATGGATGAAAGAAAACCACAGTCACAGCAGGAGAAACTGCCCTCCCGATACAGTATTAAAAAAGTATGGGGGGGGGGGGGGGGGGGCAGGCACCAGTATTCACTAAGGTGTAAAACAGGGTAAGAACCAAAAAAAGGGAATGGGCCACAGGGAAAAATATCCGTGTATCCGTGGTTAAAGGGGCCAGAGATGTCAAAGAGCAGGGATGATGGGTGAATAGCCATAGGGGTGAAAGGTCAAAGGGCAGGGTTGCTTGGCGACCGCTCACCTGAAGGAACGTAACAGCCGATAGGGTTTCCCCAGGTCCGAGACGCGCCTGCAGAGCGGAGCCACAGCGAGCTCCATCTGAAACAGAGAAATGCGTTTAGGGAGCCGGTACAGGGTGGAGGGCACCTCCTTCAGGCCGCCGGTGTGCCCCCCACCCCCGCACCTGCGCAAAGTCGGCCGCCAGTCGCATCTTGCCCCCCTCCCCCAGGGGGCGAAGCAGGCTGCCATGCCGCACGAAGAGCTCGATGGCGCGCTGGGCGATGGCCTCTGTGTTGTCGTAGATGAAGTCCAGGCACTGGAAGTGGCAGAAGTAGTCACTCATGACACGCGAGATGAAGCCCTGCAGCTCCTTCATGTAGAGTGAACAGGGCACGTCAGGCCTGGTGGAGGCAGGCAGGGACCTGGGACAGGACAGGGAGAGCGTTCTTATTGGCCAGACGGAGGGGCAGGCCTAAAACAGTACTAAGAGCATATTCCTATTGGCCAGATGAGGGGAGGACTTAAAATTGAACACAAGCAGTACATTCTCATTGGACGGACAGGGGGGAGGGGCTTCAAAATTAACAGAAGCAACGTGCTCTCGTTGGCCAGACGGGCGTGGGCTTTAAGGGCACACAGCCACTGGCAACTGGCATCCCAAGGTGCAGCCAAAGATCAGTGCAAATGCACAGCACGTCCCCTGAAACACAGGGCAAATGCACGGCACGCCCACTCAAACACAGGGCACGCCATGACAAAGCAGGACGGCTCACCCAGAGAAGTCCTCCTGATGCATAGTAATGATGATGGCCTCCACGGAATCGCTGACGGACTGGAGCAGAGGCTGGACTGCCCCGCCCATCAGGGCCTGGACCTCCTTTAACATGGGGAGAGGGACCAACTGAGGAACAGCACTGGGGCGATTTCAGCTCAGCTCTCCCAGCCCCAGGACCCAGCTTCCTCACCAATGCTAGGCCACAGTGATCTTATGCATGATGCATTCAAGTGTTACAGTGATAAATCGGTGACAAATTCTATAGGGTCTTACGTAGCATCATACATAATGACAATTACAGATACACTATAACAACTAATTTTCAGTCATCAGTAATTTTCACAGATGAGGGATTATTTCAGCAGTGATTATCCCCGTGTGAGGACTGGTCTACCGGGCGGACAGACACCTGCAGAGCCGCAGAGAGGGACTGCTCCGCAGCCGGTGGAAAGGAACTCAGTCCGGACACCACCTGCAAAACAAGGACAGGTCACTCGGGTCAAAGGTCGACACGCCAGAGAAGATACAATGATGGAGGGAAGGATATGAAGGCGCACGCGGCACGAGAAAGACCCCAATGTTACCGCTGCCCCCAGCGGGGATAGTGCCTCAGCACACAAGGCAGAGTCAGGGTATGCGGGAAGAGGCCTACCTTCTCCACAGCCTGATGCAGCCGGTACAGGGAGTTCACCACTGCCACGTTCTGCCGCTGGCCTTCAGTCAGGGGCCCGATCACCTGGCTGGCATCGCCCTGCGTACAGAGCTGCGCGACGGAGAAAAGGAACAAGAAAGGAGTGCCGGTGAATGGGGAGGGGCACAGCTGTGGCATCTTTTGCATCATGCACTGCAGTGACTCACCAGCTGCTCCGACTTGACGCAGAAGAGCTGGACAGTCTTGGCGACATTCTTGGCCACGGCGAGAGTCAGGTTGGGGTCTACGACTGCCACGTTCAGCTCACTGCATGGGAGGGATTAAAGCGTGTCATGTGACCGTGCCATGTGACCAACCACAGCGAAATTAAATGGATGATGCGGCAGCAGTTATCAGACACACAATTCAAGTCATTCAAAACAAGCAAATTTCCTGTAACTTTCAATTACTGTGAAATAGCTATTAGCCAAATGTGTAATTGAGTATCTCATTATTTAACTTGGTTAAAGAGTTGCAGTAAATATTCATGGTAAAGCAGTTTAGATGAGTAACGGAATCCCTTTTCTGAATTTTACCAAAGCAGCGCTTTAAAAATCCATTGGGATGGAAATGGATGAATTTGGGGTCCCTCTGCGATCGCTGCCTCTTTGGGCCGCTAACAGACCACAGAACACAGAGGAACCTCCCAGCCTCATTCCAGGTCATTTCACTGCCGATCCAGAGCTGCGCCCCCAGCACACCCCGACCACCCCGGTACCTGGCTATGGTCTTGATGATGCTCTCCAGCTCGTCACTGGAGGGGGGGTTGCGCCCCCCCTGTGGGAACACGAGGTTGATGGGGTCAAAGAGGCGGGAGAGAGACTTGGACAGGTAGGCGGCTTCATAGGGCTGCAGGGAATCCTTCAGGGCTTTTTCAGGGCTGGGGGGGGGGGGATAGGGGGGAGAGTGGGGGGAGGGAGAGAGAGGGGCATGGGGGGAGATATATAGGTGTGTGTATATATACAGAGAGAGAGCGAGAGAGATATTGAGACAGACAGACGGAGGCAGGGGAAAACAGAGGGGGGGGGAGAGAGATCAGGAGAAGCCTTCAACAAACAGGCTTTAGCTCCCCACAGCTAAATCTGTCAGCAGCAGGAACCAGGAACTTCCATAGACTTACCTACCTATTTTAAACTTCAAGAACAAAAGCCTGTTAATATTCTCAAATCTGACTGCTGCACAGAAATCATCTGGCCGCGGTTGATAGGAGAGGAACCCACCCAGCAGGCAAGCGACCAATAAGCCGTGAGATTTACATACACACGTAACGGCTGGACAGACGCATGGCAGATTCGAAGGGAGTCTGGCTGAAGACCGGGATTATTAAAACTGCGAGATGGCTGCAAACTAAAACAAAATACATTTCTGCGGAAACGCCATGTACCTGTCTATGTCCGTGTGTACTGTGAGTGCATAATAAGCTGTTAGTTTTAGTTAAAGACTTATCAATACAACATCTGTACCACACTTCATGAACGTGACCTAAGAGCAGCTTTGCTCGACAGCGCCCCCCCAAGGCCTGGCCTCAAAGACTCCGTGGCCTGGCGCATTGACACAAGAAGTGCGAGCATGCCGGCTGCAGGACAAATGTAGACGGCTCCTCATTAACTGCACTGACTGGAATTTCACTAATTAAGCAGAATATCAACATGGGGTTTGATGCCTAATAAATACAACAGAAAAATCTATAACAGAATCCCTCAAAGGTTCAACAGCAGAGACCCTTCCTGGGATTTGAACCAGCGACCGTCAGGCCATAGGCCCCTGCTTACTCATAGTCCTTCTTGGCCTGCATGAAGACATCCTGAGGCTCCAGGTCCACCACCTGCAGCTCAGCCGGCTGGTCCAGGCCCCCACCGCTCGTCAGCGCCCCCTGGATGCTGGCACTGTACTGCTGCAACCGCTTCCACAGCTCATTGTAGAGGCGCAGGAGTTTGGGGTACTCGCCCTCCAAGGCCTGCTTCAGGAAGGAAGAAGCTGGGGGGGGGGGGGGTGGGGGGGAGAGTCAGACCACCTGCGACACTCCGATCACCAAACAGCCAGGTGTGTAGCGACCGAAATGCATGGTCGGGGGGGGGGGGGGGGGGGGATGGGGGGCTTTGTCGGAAACCTAACAGCCTGCAGACGTTTGTTTTCACAACACGACACCGTTAGCGTTGTTAACGTGTCAGGCCATCGCGACGGATTCGGCAAATTCGGGGTCAGCTGGGAGCTCACTGGACTCCCTTAAAAGGAGCCGCGCTTCACGTGTGTATCCAAAAAGGGGGTGAAATGGTACTGACAGGCAGCCGGTGCTCCCTGAATCGGAGGAGGATCACACTGCCTCACGCGAACTCGGCACTTAAGCTACAGACAAACAGCCGGATGCATGGTGACAGGGTTAGAAATGTGGTCTGGAGAGAAGTGTCACAATAAACAGTAACGAGAGGGCAATCAGCTGCTGTAATACGACAGGGGAAGGACTGGAGAGGAATGGGGCAGTCAGACACTCCCCACAAAGGGATTGATTGGCGCGACTGTGGGCCTCGTGCATGCTGGGAAAACCATGCATTCAGAGTGTGGTAGGACATGGGTACGGGACAGCCGGGCATTCAGAGTATGGTAGGACATGGGTACGGGACAGCCGGGCATTCAGAGTGAGGTAGGACATGGGTACGGGACAGCCGGGCATTCAAACGCAAAACAAAGAACTGAAGAATAGCAGTAGGAAAAGATCTGCTACGGCAGGGCCACCACCCTTCTGAAAAGTGACTGGCTGGGGGTTTTTGTGTAGCCAATTCCCCCTGCGAACACCGGGGGGCGACACTCATGGATCGGTAGGACTCACCAGAGGAAGCCTTCTGGAACTCCGTGGACAGAATCTGCGTGACGGCATTCCAAAAGGTGTGCATGATGTCTGTCTGGCCATCCTGCAGGACGAGAGAGGGAGTTTTACACAATGAGTTTTTAGATAGAGACAGGATCAGGACGAATCACTAACAAACCTACACTTAATGGCTGATATAAAAACGGATGCACCCCCCCCAACCAACCTGCACAGACACACGCCCCAGAAGCCTGGGGGCATGTTCTGGATCTTGACAATTGCATGGCATCAAAGTACAGGTCTTCATAACGTTTTTTACCACAGTCTTGTGTGAAGCAGCTTTCTAAGCCACTCATCATATAAGCAGACAAGGTGGAGGACACATTTCGTAAAGCCATTTCCTGGACACGGTGTCAGTGGACTGAAGACTGCGAGGACCACAGCCACTCGCTGAGGCTTCTGGGAATTAAGGTAGGGACACCATGGAGCAGAATACGAGATTCTGAAGACCACCTTCCCCTCGCAGGCTGCAGACGTCCAACATGGGACACTCAATGTCGCCGCCCCCCCCTCCCGCCTCCACTTTCAGGGTGACATGTCAAATTAATGGTCTGGGTAATAACCTCTGACTGTTTCTTGAGCCTGTAAACTGCACCACAGGTGAGACAGCGGATTATAGCATTGAAGGTGGCTGCTGGTGGCCTGGGAGATGGAGAAGATACAAAGAAAGGACCCTCAGCCTGACCCCAAACATGCTGACGAGCTGCTGAGATGTTCAGCACCACGTGGACCCAGTGAGGCTCACCTTGATGATCTCGTCTATGAAGCAGACGTGGGTGACTGGATCCCTCTTCTTAGTCAGAACCTTCTGGAGGTGTTGCACCTGTAAATGCAAAAAGACCCCCAAAATGTCAGCCTAGCCACAGGCTGACCTGCAAGCCCACAACCCGCAGCAGAGTGGCGAGAAGGAACCCACGGGATGGACTCCAGGACGCCAGGACACCGTACCTGACCACAGGCTGCACAGATCTGATCCAGAAGCTTCTCGAGGTTGGTCCAGAGGGCAGCCCTGAATGCAGCTGTGTTGCCTGGGGTGGGCATTGCAGCACGGCCTGGCCCACCTGGACACCAGACAGAAGCACAAACAGAACTGAACACACACAGGTCCACATTTCAGTCTTTACAGAAACCTCACACAGCTGGCTTTGCTCTTAGCATTTAAATCACCTAATGAGGAGCCCTATTCCAGGACTTTCTGGAACTCTTACTTTATTTGAATAATAAAGGAACTTGTAATGTTTGCACATGGAAGACAGCATCACCTCTGGCATTTCCAGGCTGGGTCAGCAGCCGAATATCCAGCGCCGTGGCCACATTCTCCTCCACAGAGAGCCGGTAGCCCTCCACCACGTTGGTTATGGTCTCCCGGAGAGTCCCCAGGTTGTAGAAGACCTGCAGTGCGGTGCCCACCTGTGTGGGGTTCTGGGAGAGGAACGGAGAGGTCAAGTGGGTGACTCAGGGACACCAGGCTGGCCCTTTTTTTGGGGGGAGGGGGTGGAGAGTTCATGAAGAGAAACCAGTCCTGGATTTTAGATGATGCGGTTAAAATGTAGGTAGGTTAAAATGTTGATCCAAACCATCAGCTAAGCAAAACCTAAGAAAGTTCCACATACAGAGACAAAGGCCCATTTGGGAAAGCTGAACCAGTTCCAGATCAACACAGTGATCCAGAGCCCTAAAGACAGAAGCATCGTACAAACCCATTGCCAGGACAAAGGCATATTTTATGGCTATTATCAAGATCAGCATTTTTCAACCCAGTCCTCATGAACCCTCAGCAGTCCACATTTTTGCTCCCTCCCAGCTCCCAGCCAACCAGGCACAATGAATACCTGGTACAGGTGTGCTTGGGGCAGGGGGAGGGAGCAAAAATGTGGACTGTGTAGGGGGTCCCCAAGGACTGGGTTGAGAAACAGTGATCTAGGCAAAACACTGAAATAACAGGAAACTTCCCGCCATGCCAATGGTGGGCCAGGAAGGCCGAGTCAGGCACCAGAACAGCCCCCGTTAAACGAGCAAGCAGGAGACCACCATTGGCACGGTGCTTCTCCGGGGAGAGGCTCAGAGTCCCACAAGCCCCCCCTAGGAAGCGCAAATTGAGGTCAGTCTCTCGTGTTCCCCGCCGCTCCCCCAGAGCCACCCCCACCGCCTTAGGGGACATGTGGAAACTAGTTTAAAGCGCAAAGTGAAGTGTGCCGATCCGTAAGACGGAACGTGCCAGAGCAGCATCCTCCATACAGCCTGCAGCCCAACACGGGGACTCGCCGACCCGCTCCTCTGACTGCCAACCAGCAATCCCGCACCAGAGCCTACCCTGCTCCTAATCAGCGACACCCTCTGCAGAGGAGATGGGTGTCACATCAGACACAGGCCTCACCTCAGCCCAGGTAAATGAGTCTGTTTTTAGCCATTTAAGGTACATGGCCTTTAAACCCCATACGTTACATTAAACACACCTATAAAAAACCCAGATAACAGGATGAGTATAATGATCTGGGGTGGGATTTCAAACAGAGCACCAGGCACAATGACCCTCCGAAAGGACATTAAACGCTGCACCTTGGGCCTGTCCTCAATCTGCCCGTCCGTCCGAGTTTTGCAGCTTCGTATCCGGTCAGAGGTAAAGAAAGCACTGTGCCGAGATGACCCATATTACCGCTGGCCTACATGTTTCACTGAAACAGCAGTCAGGGGACCGATTGGCAAAGAGCTTTACGTTTAATTTGTAAGAGCTGTCAGAAAAACAGCATGCACAGCGTGCAAAGCCGGCTTGGGCACACAGCCCTGAGACCCATCCTCAATGCCTGCATCCCTCCCGTTTGCTCGGATTTAATTTCATATCATTTAATATCATTGTTGGGAACCAGACAGCACAGGGAAATAAAACGTAGATGAATCCAAAAGGATGACAAACGACCCAAGAGGGAACTTCAAAAGACACGTGGAGCAAGCGGCTACTCAAAGATTTAAAAATTTACATTATCAAATGACAGGAGGCTTAACAGGAAACTATTGGGGCAGATGGGAAAGATGAACACAACCAGATATTCGGAACAACACTGAAGTCAATGAAAAAGCAGGGACGGCTTTGTGTTTATGCAATATCACATGAAGCACTGATAAACTGGGAGACCTGAACTTGTAAAAGCCATTCAGACTGCTCAATAGAGCAGGAACAGGACGGGGATATTATGAATAAACATTTAAAGCAAAACGTGGGTCGGGAATTAGATAAGAGAAGCCTGACATAAAACATCTCTGCTCAATAAAGCACACATTGCTGAACGAATTGTGCCCAACAAACGTGAATATGAAATTCGCCACACTGTCCCTTACCCCACTTATTTAAAGCCAATTTCACGCCTAACGGGTTCATTATCGTGGTCTCGGCTAGAGGACTTTGTCAGCGCATGGCCCTTCCCTGGGGGCAAGCCTCGCAGGTGGGCCTCCCTGCACCCAATCTCCAGGGGGAGCCAGGAAGCCCCACACTCGGCAGACCGAGTCTGCTCAGCTGCATACAAGCAGCGGAAATTGCAGTCATTTCACAGTGAGGTCCCTCAAAGTCTGAGCGACCAAAGGTGAATGGTCAGAGAAACCAACATCTTGACACGAGCAAGTCTTACGGTAGGATACAGACTAAGACCATACAGAACAAGTCTGATGTTTATCCTGAACCACACTCTGCAAAACTACAGGTCTTCACAAGACTGACAGGTACAGCGGATTCGTGCACATACAACACTGAGCAGGCCCCTCACTGAACAAAAAAAGACCACTGACACCAACAGCACTGGCCGCCTCCTTCAGAGCCCCCGTCATGCCATCAGGGTGACATGTTTGAGTGCAAAGCAGGGAGCAGAGCATAGAGGGTGAGCCAATCACGGAGGGGACCACAAAACCGGGTATACACAACGACGCTATGGGAGAGACCCTGCAGGTCCCGTCAGTCTCAACAAAGACAAGGTGAAGCAATTACTCCTCTCAAAGCCCCAGGCTCTGACCCCAACCATAAGATTCACTTTTCAAACCCGATGGAACCTCCAAAGCGGTGAACACCCCATTCCCTGCCTGTGCAACCCCGAGTCCAGGCAAACAAACAAGGTATGGTTTCCAAAAAAACTCGATCAAGTCATTTTACAGCTAGAATCGCAACACCATCATCTAAGCGGCACAATTCCACAAATCAGGCATTTCCACATTGACTATTTGATTTTTAAACAGAGCCGTTCTTCACACTCTTACCCTACAGCGCTTAACGTGAATATGGAACAGAATTTCAATTCGACCTGAAGACAATTATCGTTACAAATTACCTCAAAAGCAATTACAGGCAAAAAATTTACATAGTACAAAAAACAAAGAGGCATCAAACAGCCCAGAATGGAAGGGGGTCTCAAACAGGGTTCTCTTGGAGAGTATGCCATTTTCTCTGCTCTATACAAGAGAGTGATTTTTAAAAACCCAAGATCAAATCACACCACGTAACAGAGCGGGAACGGCACACAATAGTCTCATTTCACTCAGGAAATTACGGTGAAGTCTATAAACAGGTTCACCATCACTCAGAGCCATTACTCGTAAACATTTAATGGAGCGGCTTCCCAAGAGGCACGGTGTTCGGACAGCCATGTCCATCTCTCCGTCGTCGTAGGTGATGCTGAAAGGTTGGAAGGGGAAACTGATCATGAAGCACCCAAGAAAGGTCATGAAAACATTCTCAGCTTGAGAACCAGTGACCGCACCTTCAATGAAGCTCTCATTCACAGCCCAGTACATCCTCCGCAGCACCCTAAACCTTGCTGGGGGGTGGGGGTCTGGATCCTCCCCTTGAAGAACCTCTGCCATTGGCCATCCCCATCCAGCAAAAGCTACCCCCACCTCACTCTTCTGCAATATCACACCTTCTCCACTCTTAACATTCAATCTTCTCTACACTGAAAAAAAAATACCAGTGTCACCAAGGTGATTCAAGTTACACAGGCACCTGTATTTCACAGTTATACACCCGAAAACCCATATGCTGACAATAACAGATGGCCCCTCCCTCAAGTTAGGGACTATCCACCATAAAAATAAGTATTTTCACCGGAGATAATGACACAATATTTCTCTCCTGACAAATTCTCATGTGCTATGAACTACCTTCTTGAGGGGCCTGGAGGACACTTAAAATTATCTTTAGCAAATAAGATCTTAAAATAATGAGGAAGGAGTGCATACTCTAGAACACCAGCATGATACGTTATCATTAACCCACTTTTTCCACCGAGAAGCTTATTTTAAGTACAAAACTAAATGTCCTGCATCATGTCTGACTTTGACATTTTCATTCATCTCCTTACTGGGCTGAAACAACATTCACCCAGTCAAACCCCATTACTGCAAAAGCTGTCCCAGCAGGAGAGACCTGTTCTGGACATAAACAAGCCTGGATCTGCTTTCATAAACAAGTGTGGCTTATCAGGGTGGTGACACGATGCTGTATTCATATTTCACAGGAGAAACAGCTCAACCCTGATGATAGAAGCCTCAATATGTAAGATAACAGGCAACTCATTTTATGGAAATTACGAGTAAATGAGTGTAGAAGGTACTGAAGTGGTGTCAAAGATGTGGGACTGCTTCAAAGAGAGACTGGAGATTCGGTGCAGTATGATGTCATATTCAAACAGATTAAGCAGCCAATCAAATGGCCAATCAAATCATTAAAGGAACGGAGCCCGAATTCTGAAGGCTTCCGGAAGGCAGGTACTGTTGCCATGGAATTGGTACCGGGCAAGGAAATATGAAGCCCAGGGGCTTCGTAAGCAGACGGCTTCACCTCCCTGTCCCCAACGAGCAGGCTGGGAGGCTAAAGCCACATGACAGAGCCAGGCAAGAACAGACAGTCCCTGCCTGATGGTGCTAAACCAGTTTGATGGTCACCACGTGTACTGGGAGAATGCATTATCACCTCAAACAAACTCTTAACCCCTCATGCTCGGGATTCCAGCTGCGAGCAGCAGAAAGACCCCTAGGAAAGCTGGGGGGGGGGGGGGGGGTAGCAGTTTTGGACTTTAAGGACATTTTTTTATTCTTCCTAACCCAAGCAGAACAGGGCAAAATGCACAATACACATGGCAGAGCTACAGACTGCCTTGGGCTGTAGAGGATCACGTGGAGTCATCAGCAGAGCTGGTGTGGATTGGGGGGGGGGGGGGGGGGGTCACCTTTGTAGCTGATGACAAAACTACTGAGGAAAAACTGATACTTGATACATCGATGTTTTTAAAAGTACCTCCTGATTGCTTCAGCAAAAGGACATTTTTTTGTATGAGAGACATCACCTGTCCCAGCCCACTGCCCCCCTCCCCCTGTCTCACAAACATTCATAGGGTGGGGGGGTGGGGGCAGCCAGCTGAGACTGCCACGCCCCAGACGGCCCCTACCGCGTGTGGTATGTACCAGGGCAGCTAAATATATCCCTGTGACGTGGAGACAGTGATGGAGCATCGAATGCAAGCCGGGGGGGGTGTTGGCTTTCAGCTGCCAAGGCCCTTAGATCCCAGAATAACAGAAACACCTAACATGGTAAAAATCAGGAACCTACTAAACAGCAGGACACCCTGTTCCTTCAGAACAACAAGGGTCCTTCTTGGACTGCTGTCAATACTAGTACTGAACCATGGGCGGTGGGATATTCCATCCTTCTTCGGGAAAAGCCTGCATTTCTTTGAGGGACAGAGCAGGTGGGAAGGGACTTCAGGCTCTGTGCTCCATAACTTCCCATAAAGCATCAGTAACGCTTACATCCGGGGAGGCCACAAAGGTGTTTGACGTCATCCTGGTGCTCGTGAAACCATGAAACCACAGCTCAGTTTGGTTAGTGGCACGTAAAGGGACATCATCCTGGAATATGAGGAGACCACGTGGGAACCACAGTTAGACCCGGTCCTGAAAAACGGCACCATCTTCCTTGGCTGTTATACGACCACACAGAGCATACGTCAATGTTAATGATTCCCACGAGGAGGCTGAACACACCAGCTCCTATTGTGGATCATCCTTTGGCTTTCCTCAACTGTAAACCCACCCAGACGCCGATGACTCATTATACCACTTCCCCGTCTCTCCCATTAAATCAGGGGTTCAAGGTTTTACACGTTTCAGCACTATGGCCTGGGAAACAAACCACTTCTGAGCAAGAGCGTAGCCACAAACTCCAGCTTTTTTCTGAAAAAATAGAGTGTACGAAAGACCCCTTAGCGGGTTATTATGCTATTGGTGTCTTATGAGCTGCACAAGACAATAAAACATCCATCCATCCCAACATTTTAGGCTGAGTGCTGATTCAGTTCTCTGGAAATTCTTGAGGTTGTACTTTTGTGGAGTTCAGCACTTACGTTGGGCGACTAAGCGCTAGCTACTCTCTGCAGAGGCAGTTTGTGTCCCATCATGATTTTTATGACTTGACAAATAACTCCACAGGTTTTGTGACCGACATACGAACTGGTTACCTCACATCACCCCGAAGGCTCACAGATCACGGCGCTCAGGGTCAGACCTCATCTACAGCTGACCTACAGCCCAACACGGCTCACCCTTCTTCTAGAGGCTTGAATCGTCCAGCCACTGTACATTTATACAATAACAAGGTGAAGGGGACAGGGCTTCATGCACAAAAGGCGACACTGAGCAGAAACAGACTCGGCCTCCTGTTTCCCGTCGGCTGGCTTAACACTCTTAGTGCCCTGGAATCACACACAGACCCATTTAGCCTCATCAATGGCTGGCAGCAGAAAATATAATACATATCGGACAGGAGAGGCCCTGAAAGAAGCAAGATGCAGAAGCAGATACGGAGAAGCCATCAGGGTAACAGCAGTGATGTGGAAGTCCGTGGCTACTGTAGTCAGCACTAACAGACGGAAAGGGCAGGGATGGTGATACGGGTGTGTGAGAGCTGCCCTACCTGGATCTCCATGCCCTGCTCCAGCAGTCTCTTGGCTTGGTTCTCCACCTCCAAACGGGCCCGGCTTATGAACAGGAGGTCATTTTCGATGACGTCGATGCCAGACAGGTCAACACCTTGCGAAAGGTAGTCTGTCGGAAAAGGACGAAAATCCCAAAGGTTGGTCCCCTGATATCCAAACAGGCGATGGTAACTCCAGCCCTACGGTACGCAGACGTAACTCCGCTGCCTCACGTTCCCAGTGTCAACGCGCACAGAGGGTGCCTTCCATTCCGAATTTGCTCCAGAACTGCAACCTCACGGAATGCTGCCTGTTTCCTTGGTGATGACCTAAATTATCCACCATTTGATGAAGTTTCATTCCGAACATTCCTACATGATGGAAAAGGGGGCATATCCTCCCAAAAGCCCTCAGCGTGTCCCCCTCGCCCCACGGCTCACTGGGTCAAGGCAGCAGGTTTGGCACGCGATCATCTGCTTGTTATCCCGTTAAACAAACCCACAGAACCTGCTCACATGGATCGGGTTGGTTAAAGTGCCCAGTCCCAGCTTGTAAGACATCGGCTGACGCCGGTGAATTAAAGTGAATCGCAACAGAAGGCAGGGACAGCGGGCAGAGCCTGTCAGGGTCCTTCTCTCTGCCTCTCACCCATAATGCACTGCGATGAAGCTCAGCTCTCTCTCTATAAACCCCAGTAAGCAGAGATTTGGGGGGTACAGGACTGGGAGGGACATCCTGTCCGGCTGAGGAGTGAACACTGTACTCCTCAGGTACTCAGTTATCACTCAGAAATTGCACTGACATTTTTTTGACTAAACTTTCAATTAAGCCACTTGGCTATTCTGTCCCGGGAGTGTTACGACCCCCCCCTGTAACTGAGGGAGGGGGCCCACTTCACATGGGGTGGGCGGGAGTGCTCTACTGATTAAGTGCCGTAATAAAATCCTCATTAATTGTCTACCCATGGGGCGTGCTGCGGGGGGCAGACAGGGTGCCCCGTCGGCTTTGGCGCAAACACAACGTCTCTGATAAAGTAGTAAGAGTTTAAGAATTCAGTGGGTCCAGCGATGAAAGGGGAGAGGACCCCCCCCCCTAGATATGGAAGCATATGTGTAGCAAAATTCAATTTGCAATGCAATATGCAAAATGGCAATACAATATTCAAAATGGCAATGTAATTCTGTATTTAAATTTACATTTTCCATCACCTCCACACGTGCAAAATTTGGTGCAGAATGAAATTGAAGACTAAATTATTTACATTTGCCATTTCCAACAGTAGTCTTAAGTTGTAAAGTGCATACTATTTTAATGCTTTATAAGTAGCAAAATTAAAATGAAAATGTATAACCCAAATTGATTTGATATGTGTAACGTGTCCAAGCAGAAACAGTAGCAAAATTATCATTTAAATGTTATTTGTCCTAAATGCATTTAGACTAACAGTTAGGACACTTACGATTGCATTTTCATCATGACGCCGTAGGATATTTGTAGCAAAATTCAATGAGGCTTTGAAAATGCATTCCGAGCTGACCACACCCACCCTACGGCAATCATTGCGTCAAAGCGGGGATTGGCGGAAGCGTGTTACGTTTAGATTGTTTGAAACATGTAAATAATATAATTTAATCTTCAATTTCATTCTGCACCAAATTTTGCACGTGTGGAGGTGATGGAAAATGTAAATTTAAATACAGAATTACATTGCCATTTTGAATATTGTATTTGCCATTTTGAATATTGTATTGCCATTTTGAATATTGCATTGCCATTTTGCATATTGTATTGTCATTTTGCATATTGCATTGCAAATTGAATTTTGCTACACATATGCTTCCATACCTAGAAACCCATATCTCTCCTACCTCAGAACTCACCATGTTTACTGTTTATTGCAAGCCTGAGAAGAAGAGGTACAAAGGTGGATTCAGTGTATGATGACCTCCAAGGGCTCTGACACAAAACCGCCCGGCGCTTCCAATAAAGGCAGGATAAACTTTAGTGCTTATCACACAATCCCTCCAGAGACGGGCTGCCCCCGTTTCCTCAAACTGTACGTCGCTTTGGATAAAACTGCCTGCTAAATAAATTTTTTAAAAAGTAAATGAAAATTACATTGAGATTCATTAACCAGATGCTTTTATCCCAAGCGACATACAAGTGAAGCAGATGTTACATTACAAACATATGGCTGTATGCGGAACTAGCGACCAGGGCAGGACAGCGTCGGCGCACGAGTGATACGGGACGTCACGGAAGACCAGAGGGACCAGTGTGATCTACTTAGAAACATTGTCGCTTCCTAGAGGAGCATCCAGTACTTGTAAGAATCAGCAACCTGCGGGTGCAAGTGGAGACGAGAGACATGACTGGCACTATCTGCAGTTCATTCCGGGGGGTGGGACTCCATCTCACACAGGTCAGACACCCCCCCGCGCAAGTCACTCAGAGCCCCCGACTCTGCTGATGTCATTAACCGCATAGTATTAGTACAAAATCAGCTACAGCAGGCATCAGAAGAGCCCAGACCTAGTCAGTGTGATCCCGGCTTTGGGCGATTATCTAACCCTGATCTTCCCGTTACCCCACATGCCCCCCGACGTTCTAGTCAAGATGGCCTCCTTCCCGCGGCCGCGACGGCACAGCATGGTGGTGATCCCCCCCCACAACGGCACATGCCGGGCCCACAAAGGAGAGGGCCGTCCCACCCGGTGGCGATCCCCCCCCCCCACATGCCGGGCCCACAAAGGAGGGGGCCGTCCCACCCGGTACAATCCACGGCTTGTTCTCCGCGTCCGTCTGGAAGCGTCAGACTGCGTCAACTCAAAAGAGTGAGAGAAAAAGGGGGTGGGAACAGAGGAAAAAAACAAAAAGGTTATCAGCTGAGAAGGGGAGGAGAATTTCAGGAGAATAATAAATAGAATAATAAAGCTCCAGTCACCAGGGGAGGGAGCGTGTGGATTTTCTATGGGTTTAATTGACCCCCGATTACACAACAAAATTACAAAGGAAATAACAGTAACAGTCAGGGTGGTTCTACATGCCACCTGCCCAGTACACAGAAAGCCGGCGTGACCCATCAGGACATTAACATATCGGTTAACCCCCCAAGCAAGACCCAGCAGCCAAAAACAGAACACACCTCAGAGCAGGAAGCTGAAAATGTGGCAAGAAATATTATCGCCCCCCGTGACATTTTAACACACATTCCCGTCGTGAACTGGAACGCTCCGAGTTTAGAGCCCATGTCCCGTCGTGAACTGGAACGCTCCGAGTTTAGAGCCCATGTCCCGTCGTGAACTGGAACGCTCCGAGTTTAGAGCCCATGTCCCGTCGTGAACTGGAACGCTCCGAGTTTAGAGCCCATGTCCCGTCGTGAACTGGAACGCTCCGAGTTTAGAGCCCATGTCCCGTCGTGAACTGGAACGCTCCGAGTTTAGAGCCCATGTCCCGTCGTGAACTGGAACGCTCCGAGTTTAGAGCCCATGTCCCGTCGTGAACTGGAACGCTCCGAGTTTAGAGCCCATGTCCCGTCGTGAACTGGAACGCTCCGAGTTTAGAGCCCATGTCCCGTCGTGAACTGGAACGCTCCGAGTTTAGAGCCCATGTCCCGTCGTGAACTGGAACGCTCTGAGTTTAGAGCCCATGTCCCGTCGTGAACTGGAACGCTCCGAGTTTAGAGCCCATGTCCCGGATAGAGAGGTACCTATAAAAGGGATGCGTCAGAGGGGCCCCGCTGGATAAAAGCCGTCCCAAAGTGTACCCTGAATTCCCAAAGAGGAGAGAGAATTTTCCACTTCTATCTGATAGACAGCAGCTCAGTCTAAAACTTCCTGCGTCCCCCACCCCAAATTCACTGTCTTCCTAAGTGGGGAAAACCCCTGCAAAGACAGCCATACATGTGCTCAGGGGCACCTCCTGCCAGTGCTTCCCGGCACCTCCTGCCAGTGCTTCCCGGAACAGGCTCCAGGTTCACATCTGTGCACAGAGCCAGCGGCCGTGAAAAGCTGCAGAGGGACCATTCGCTAGTGCTAGTGCACAGAGCAGGTCCTTCCTTTTAGTAACTGGTGAGTAACTTTGAAAGTATTCGAAATGTCAATTGACCTTTCCTATGAGAACATTACGAGGTGTAACAGCATGTGCAGATCAGTACTGACGACTTCTCGTCTCAGTTAAAGCATCATTCCGGCACTATGCTAATGCTACATTAAAAGAGCATGATTCCCAATCATTTCTGATTTACTAATCAGCAAACTAAAGTCAAAGAGCCCTTTTAGCACCGGCTGCAGATATGAACACATGCTGGTGGTTCCAGTGTCCACAGCAGCTCAGCAGCATCCAGCCAGATGCCTCCGCCGCAGACTCTGTACATCAGAGACACGAAACCGCAAAAAGCACGAGACTGAGGCAACCGCCACCTCTTCAGAGCTGCCAGGGGAGCAGGAGACAGGATTAACAGAGAGGGCGGAGCCTAATTATGGAAGACCAATCGAGAAGGGCTAAGTCTGTTACGGGGGACCAATTGGAGCAGGGGGTGGGGAATGATGCTAAGCACCAGAGTGAGAGAGAAGAGGGAAAGAGCATCAGGGCAAGGGGGGGGGGGAGAGAGAGAGGAGAAGAGAGGAGTTTGTCATGCACTCCACAGGCAGACAGAGACAGATGAGGAGGCAGGATGGCCACAAGTCAGAGCAGGGGACAGTGACGGAGGGACAGCGTGGGGGGGGGAGCAGCGCTCCAAAAGGCGTCAGGGACACGGGAGCCCGCCGCTCACCTCCTGGGGGACTAAAGCGCCACAGATGGATTTCGGAAGAGCACCAGACAGCGTGACAGACGGTAAGAACTTCCATGCGGTCGAGGGCAATGGCATGGGCCCCTGCACGGACATACATTAGGCCAGAGGTCACAGGAGCGTCAGGGTCTGTCAGCCACGTCCATGCATGTACATGGGATTAACACACTCACACAGCAAGGTGCGTAAGCCAGGCTGCCCCACGCGCCGAGGGGTCCCTTACCCAGGCTGCCCCACGCGCCGAGGGGTCCCTTACCCAGGCTGCCCCACGCGCCGAGGGGTCCCTTACCCAGGCTGCCCCACGCGCCGAGGGGTCCCTTACCCAGGCTGCCCCACGCGCCGAGGGGTCCCTTACCCAGGCTGCCCCACGCGCCGAGGGGTCCCTTACCCAGACTAACTCCCTCCGCAGATGGCAGGAAAAGGTTAGAGATCGATGAACAAGGAGTGATATTCACTAAGTGCTGCAGGCGTGTAAGGCGAAGCCAGCCAGATGTTTTCCAGAGGCAGACTGGGCAGGAGGAAGAACCTCTGTGTTCAGATAACCCCTCTGAGTGGGAATAATACCCCCACCCACCCTGGCAATGTAGGCATACAGGGCAACACCCACCTCAAACGGCGACCCCGCGATCTGAACAGCGCAGACGGGTTTCATTCTCCATTTTCAGTGCAGAACTATACACTTGCTGATAAAATGTGTCAAAGAACGGTCATTTCTACACCTGCATGCCAATGTAACAGACAAAGAGCAAATGAAGGAGGCTGCCTGTTTCCCACAGTGGTGCTGGGAGGATGCAGAGGAATATGAGCTCCCACCCCATTCCTGCATTATGGGGACAGGGGAGCCTCCTAATATCCTTTACACCTCTCTTTGCTCCCCAGACACCCCGGGCAACGACGAATGATGCAAGCCTGAGCCGACATTCCACTTCTACCTGTACGGACTTCGGGACGCCCGTTCGGAAAGGCGACACGACGGTGACACGTTTACACACAGATGTGTGGCTGGTCGGTCCTGCCTGGATGTCACAGAGGCCACTCCTGGCTGACTGAGGATTCGCCACCAAGGCTCCCGGCCAGGCAGCAGCAGGAGAGTCAAGGGTCTCTCCTTTGTTAGTGAGGAGTTGGTGGAGAATCAGGACGAGCGGCACCCTCACCCGTGCGGGGACATGCAGGCTGCTCCAGGCACTAAAATTACAAAGCACACTGTCGCTGAACATTTTTAACTCTGCCGCAAGGACTCCATGCCTCTCAACCTCCTGCTGCTGATGGGACGAGTCTGGAATTGCGTTTTCTGGAAAGCTCCTGCCGGATGTGGGGATTCGGCGGCTCCCTAACCTGACGCACGCTGCACCTCTTTTCGTCACAAGCTCCCTGCATCTTTGCAGGAGTCCCGTCCCCTGTCCTAAGTTCGACAAGGCAAACCCAGATTGTCCAAGGCCACGTCACAGCGGTCGGCTGTAGGCACTGCAGGGAGCTTCTGAGGTTGAACATCTCTCCTTTCTTTACTTGGAAAACATGGCAAGTTCTGAAGCCAGCCCGTCCGGACTTCGACAAGCCGGGACAGGACCATCTGCCCAATCCTGAGGCGGCAGCGTTCTGGGGAGGGGGGTAAGTCACTGGCGGGGGTATGGGGGAGGGGAGAGTGAATAAATCATGGGCAAGAGAGCTAATTATACGGCGATAAACATGGAGAAGCAACACAAACCAAAATGCCGGCCCTGATAAATTATGCAAAGACAGCTTCCAAGAGGAGTCTATGCAAAACACCAATTAGCACATCTGCATGCTCAGTGCTCAATTACAATCCATAACGATTCAATTAACTCAATCATGACACACAAGGTCAGCTACTGAAATAACCCAAGCCAGCTTACGTCCGTCTGTTAGCTCCCCCGATCTCACGGCTTTCCAGTTTTGCTCCCCCCTCCCTGAGAGGCAGCCACTGTCAAACCACCACACATGCATAAAGGATTCCTCTCACGGGCTGTACGACAGGCTCCGCTCATCCCGCAGAGTTTCGGGTAAACATCACGCTGTTGCTTGCAAAACATCAAAATGGTGCACAGACCACAAACACCGCACGCGGCCATCGATGCACCACAGCAGTAAAGAGCACACCAGGAGCGCAACTGAAAACAAATACCGAACAGAAACAGGCGGTACTGCCTCAACCCCGACATTTATCAAACACGACTCGTGACGTTAAACGAGTTAAAAGAACCCACCCAAACACATCCAGAGCAAAGTGAGAAACACATCCCATTATGCGTCTCCATGGAAACACTTCCATACCAAAACTTGCTTGTCCTGGTTAGAGAGACGACTCACGCATCCATGCGTACAACATGGTGCATCAAAGGTAAAAACGGGTCATGAATGTGACACTGTGCCCTCTCTTTTGCACAGGATAATGTTCATTCCTTCCGATTCGGAGAGAGGAGCCACCATGAACAACGTCACCGCGAGCGACGACACCGAGTCCTTGGGCGCTGGTGCCAAGCTGGAGATGAAGTACCCGCTGAGCTTCCAAGTGGTGCTGACGGGCTTCCTCGTGCTGGAGATGGTGCTGGGCCTCAGCAGCAATCTGACTGTGCTGGTGCTATACTGCGGCAAGTCCAGCCTGGTCAGTTCCGTCAGCAACGTGGTGACGGTCAACCTGCACGTGCTGGATGTGCTCATCTGTCTGGGCTGCATCCCACTAACGGCCGTCCTGGTGCTGTTGCCACCGCCGGTGGCCTCCGGGGCGGCGCCGTTGTGCTGCTTCCATGAGGCCTGCGTCTCCTTCGCCAGCGTGGCCACAGCCGCCAACGTGCTGGCCATCACGCTGGACCGCTACGACATCTCGGTGAAGCCGACCAACCGCATGCTGAACATGCGTAGGGCCGCGGCCCTGCTAGCCGCCGTCTGGGCCGCGTCTTCCTTCAGCTTCCTGGTGCCCTTCATAGAGGTGGGCTTCCTAGGGGTGGAGCATGCCGACCAGAACCGGACAACAGCAGACTGGTATTACACCGAGCCGGGCCTCTACTACCACCTGCTGGCCCAGATTCCCATCTTCAGCTTCACCGCTGTGGCCATGCTCGTCACCTACTCAAAGATCATGCAGGCGCTCAACATCCGAATCGGCGCCCGTTTCCATGCCAGCCAGAAGAGGAAGGCATGCGCGAGGAAGACGGTCGCTATGACGATGCGGCCAGACGCCACAGACGTCCCGCGCCGTCACCCCATGCTGGGCATGCGTGCGTCTGTCTCGGTGATCATTGCCCTGCGCCGGGTGGTCAAGAGGCACCGGGAGCGGCGCGAGCGGCAGAAGCGCCTCTTCCGCATGTCCTTCCTCATCGTTGCCACCTTCCTGCTGTGCTGGACACCCGTCACCGTGCTCAACGCTGTCATCCTGATCGCGGGCCCCGGTAACGTGATGGTGCAGCTCCGCCTGAGCCTCTTGGTCCTGGCCTACGCCACCACCGTCTTCCATCCGCTGCTCTATGCCTTCACCCGGCAGAAGCTTCAGAAGGCCCTCAAGGGCAAGATGAAGAAGCGGGTGGTCTCTGTGGTGGAGGTTGAGCCGCCACCCCCACCGAACGATCCAGTCACCCACAACTCATGGATCGACCCGCAACGGAACAAGGCGGTGACTTTTCAGGATGAACAGGTCAGGCAGAAATGCTTCTCGCCCAGAAATGCTGACTGACCTAATCAATGAGGGCAATCCTGTTCATAAAATCTGTAAATGTACCGAGATGTACAGCTCCTGCAGAAGGACAGATTTATTACTGTAATAAACGTGCCGGTTCTGTGGGTCACAGGGCTCCCCCTGCTGGCCACACTCCTCGCACATGCCAAGCGCACATTAGCATAAGACAGGTGTAAGCCCAGGTTTAACAGATGCGTTGTGACATAAGACAGCCACGGGCTGGGTCACAGCCAATCATAGACGCATATTATTATTTTTTTTTTTTTTTAACATTTTAACGCTTGTACCATGACAGTGACAATTACCACAGGACAGTAACCAGTAGCCAATGGCAGTCAGAGGGATAAACTGATTTACAAATAAAAGAATCAGGTAGCATTGGGTTCAGCAGAGCATCTTACTGGGGCCACCAAAACGGCCCCCCCCCCGGAGAATGGGAGGGTGGATTCACAGCTCCGGTTACACAAATTGGAACCAGCCACCCCCCCCTTTCTGCGAAGACAAACAAACCACAAGTCCAGCTCCCCATTATCCATTTCATCCAGAACCATCCCCAAAGCTTATCCAACATGCAGTACTGTCCCACACCTGCACAGCTCCCCCCCCCCCCAATGTCCCAGCATGCACCTAAGCACCCTGCGTGCACTCCCTCCCCCAAGTCACAAACCTTAATTTCCTCATTACATCATGCCCCCCCCAAGGGTTCCCAGCTAGCTTTTAAAATACTTTTAGTAACAAATATGCCTGCCGATGCCCGAGTCCCAGGCCATGCGGTCCTGCCTGATGCTGCTCCTGGGTACCCCAGGTGTGAGACAGGATGCCAGACATTTGGGGATTAGCTGGGAAGGTACTCCGGGTCAGGCTGGGTGAGGAGAGGAGAGGAGAGGAAAGGATGGGGGAGGAGAGGAGAGGAGATGAAAGGATGGGGGAGGAGAGGAGATGAAAGGATAGGGGAGGAGAGGAGATGAAAGGATAGGGGAGGAGAGGAGAGGAGATGAAAGGATAGGGGAGGAGAGGAGATGAAAGGATAGGGGAGGAGAGGAGATGAAAGGATAGGGGAGGAGAGGAGATGAAAGGATGGGGGAGGAGAGTAGAGGGCATCCAGCTTTCCAGCAGCTTCCCGTATAACACCGGTGTCACACTGGGCTCTCCGGCAGCATCCCTCAGCACGACTCCATGGCAACATCATCATCCTGCTTCCACAGGCTACACCCCCTCTCCTGTGTTCTTTATACAGTAACCTTCACGCGCCCATCCTCCGCATCCCAGCTCACCCCTCCCCCCCACAGCGGAGCGAGACGGTGGGGGTAGCAGAAGATAAACTGAAGATGGGTGTGAGGAAGGGCCTGTCGTGGCCACTGGAAGCGGCAGAGGGGGGAGAGATTGGAAGGTTAAGATCAAAAGAAACTAAGTGAGGCAACAGAAAGGGGGGGGGGGGGGGGGCTCGCAAGCTGCGCATCACATACTGGAACCAGAGAACCGATGCGAGACAGTCCACGTGAAGGGTGGTCGCAAGGCTCGAACCCAGCCACGATCTGGAGAAGGGCCCGAGCAGAGCCATTGCGACTAACTCGCCAACGTCTACTTCACTAGTTAATTGCACTAATCATGATTCCAGCCTGTTTGGATGACGGGATCGACTCCTCCATACTGTCAATGTCCACTGTGCTCTTAAATAAACCTGATCACTGCTACTCACCTTGTCGTATGTCCCGTTTTATATAGAGAGATACTGCACACGTTACACACGCTCAAGACAAGCAGCCTTATGGATCAGTCACTCAGTCCCCTGCTGCCCAACCCTGGGCTGAAATCGCATCACAAGTCAACTAAGTTGACTAGATAGTAAACTTTCAAAATACAGGTCTGTCATTAATGCAGCTTTGCTACCTGGAGTAGACTACACAAGGTGCACCAGAACCAACAGAGAAGCATAGACATCCTGAGGCGTGCACGCACACACACACGCGCACGCACACACACACACACACACACACACACGTGTAAATGACCAGGCTGACTGTGTGATGATGCTGAAAGGTGTGAGGAACCAAAGGCCATTAGGGAGACCTTGCACTTCACTCGATAATCGCAACAAGCAGGAACCCAACAACAACAACAGCAATGCTTTAAACAGGAGAACAGTCGATTCCCCAGATATTAACACTGTATTATGAGATACATATGATAAAGACTGAGGGGTCCAATTAAGCCGGTGAATGGAATGAAAATAAAAGACACGGCAGACATGGAGGCGGAGGGGAACAACTCTGATCTCACACAGACACACACACACAGACACACACACACAGAGAGACACCCCCTCACCCAGCTCGCTGAGACTCTGCGCCGCCTTGGTGACCTCACGGCTGCCTCCTTGCAGCTGACCCTGAAGCCGCTTGCTCAGGTACAGGATGCGGATTATGCGGCGCAGCAGGTCGCACGCCACCTAGAGGGCAGTGAGAAAACAGGCAGTGAGGAGCGGTGGGCAGGACCGCCAGTGATGATCTCGCTGTGATCGGAGCGACACGGCAGAACGCGTCTGACAACATGCCCACGCTCAATGACCAGTGACCTCAGAGTGGTTTTCCTCAGCGCCCCCTATCAGGTGGCGACACGCACCTGCAGTCGTGCCAGCTGGGCGGTCCGGGCGACGATCTTATTATACGGGTCGACAATCTTCGTCCGTATCCTGCAGGGTGACGGCATGAGATCAATTAGTCCAAACCGGCCCACGGCTCCTCACGCGTCCCAGAAAGACCCCTGATCGGGTCTCACGGCATTATGAGGAAAGGGTACCTGTCCACGGCTCCCTGCAGGGCGGCGATACGGGTCTGCATCATCTGGAGCACCCCTGAGGCAAGACAGCGCAGTCCAATCAGAATTCAGCCCCACAATTCCAAGCAATAGAACATGATGATATGCTGGATCAAACCAGAGTCACGCCTCTAGTGAAAACTAACCTCCCTCAACAAAACAAATGTCATGGTGGATTAGAAGTTTAGCACGTCGCTGTAAAGCAAGGATGTGCATTTAGTAGGGAAATAAACCTTAGACCAGGAGTATTCAAACTATAGGCCAAGCCCCTCTGGTGGTGCACAAAGGAATTGCAGGGGGAGCTCCATTTGAAGGGAAAAAAAACAGTGTGGCTTCTGATTTGTGGGCAGATCCATTTTGAAATGGTAATTTAGATATACAAGAAATTGTGTCAACATCTTGGTCTACACATTACATGATGCTAACAAAGTAAAATAATTAAAATGGTTAATACTGACCGAAACCAGGTGAGTGTGTGTGTGTGTGTGTGTGTGTGGGGGGGGGGGGGGAGGAATCGGGACAGATATCAGCCCCAGGGGAGCCTTGTCAAAAAAAAAAGCATCTGATTGCCTGCCTTAAACCATATCAGTCACAGAGAGAAAAATTAAGCTGTATTGTTCTTACCATCAACAGCATTTGTATCACATATGCTACAAGATTCTCTTCACTGTACTGCCCTCTAGTGGAATATTACAAAGGTGCGGAACAAACTTTGCCTTGAGTATTAGGAAAACTTGATATAAATGAATATTCCCATTTTCATAAATTTTTAGCTTGACCTATGAGAAACTGGTGGAGTTTGTAACCATCAGTTACCACAATGGAATTTCATTAAAAAGCAATGCTGACTTTTAGAGGGATGGCACTGAGGAGGACTTGCCTTCTAAGGACTCGATCCCCGTTGCCTGAGCCAGCAGATCTTCATGTCTGGCCACCACCTGGAGAGCAACAGAAATCAACATGATTCACCAGAACCAGAGAATGTACCGAACTGCACAGAGGACAAGTACAACACATCAGTCTGCTATGGACTGACTTGACGAGGACGAGTTAGTTCCTCCAAGTTTAAAATCACACTTAAGATTATGGTTGACTTTAACTGATTCAAGGGGGAATTCTGGTAGACACCAGAATCCCCAAAAGCTTACACAGTATACACAGTGCAAACAAGAAAACATGGTGCAAACAAGTATACAGGACGCAGATATAATATTCTGAAGACAAAATATTGTAGAAAATCCATTCAAACAGCAATGACTTTGCTAAACATGCATCAATACCTCCCTTCCGGTCCCCTGCCCTATCACAAAGGGGTTCTGCGTCTCAGAGCCCCTGTTCTGGCTGTATTTCTGGCCCTCCGTACCTGCACGTGCAGCTCCTTGTCCAGCTGGCTGATCCCCTGCGCCAGTTTGGCCAGCTGCTCCGCAATAATGGCATTGTGGATGGCCTGGGCGGTGTACGTCTTCGCGTCGAAGTCTTCCGAGCAGAAGTCTGCGTAGCACTCTGCAAGTGAGAGCAAAGGCTGCTTTCACTGCAATGAACATCACTGCCGGTCTGACACGTTAACATTAAGCCACCGTAACAGACTAGAAAGGCGTGAAATTCATTAGCACTTTTCTCATAGATAAAATTAAGACGAATTACACGAGAGAATATAAAAGGCTCAAATACACTTTATTTTTAAGAAAACACCGAAAGACTGTCGTACTTATAACAGCAACGCTAGAGAACAGGATTACATCTAACAATGTCTTCTGACACGCAAGGTTTCCCCTCTCACAAACGTCGGTACTACGCTGAAGACCCGTTTTAGTGGTTTTAATCTCCAGTAACTTTCTGACCATTTCTAAGTTAGGACTGGCGAACGAGTTTCGGTGCGTTTTTATTATAAAGCGGGATTAAATGTCATACTACTGTCAACCGGACGGCTGCAGTAATGCGAAATAAAATTAGCCCACGGATAGTTTGGAGCAAATCGGCAAATTTCCTCCATAAACAGAAATAGAAAGGACTGTTTGTGGGAGTAAAACACCTAATTCTGTTAGCTAACACTGCTAAAGCTCAGGACAAACACGTAGCTGCTTAACGCTGACCCTGCCTGAAGATCGTGGGAACGAGAGAGAGAAGGCATTGCAATTTTGAAGCATGAAAACAAAATAGGCAGTCTTACCATCTTTAAGAAGTGCATTTGTAGAGATATCGCCTTTGCTTCCTTCCATGTTGGCGACTGGCTGGTGACGCACAAACCCTGCGCCCGTCGCTCTGACGTCACACCAAGATGTACACGTGGAAACGCGGAATAATTCAAACGAAACATAATTTCACGTTTAATTAAAACAGAAATAATGTATTTAACCAGACTGAATTTGGAATGCATTTGCGTTTTTTAGAGGTCAGTGGGTCAAAGGGGAAAGGTTACCCCGGTACTTGGTCACGTTGATGAACCCCATGCCAGGAGCATGTTCTATTGAATCTTTCCTGAAACGCATCAAATAAAACAAACAAATAAAATAACACACTGGGGCTGGTTCTGCTATTTATATTTGAGATGAAGAAGCTCTGCCGTGGAAGTATCAGAAGATGGATTTAGTTTTTGAAAGGAAAAGCCGGCATCCATTATCCACAAGTAACTATATTTCTGTGCGTTTCTGAAGTGTTTTATCTTTAAATACGATCGGCGAAACGTATCCTTCGACGGAAAAGAATCTGATCAGAAGAGACCGATAATGGGACGCCTGGGTGTTTGATTGTAACACTTGTCTGGACCAGCTTCTTGTGGTACTTCTCAGTGGTCCATGCTTTCGGGGTTTGAGTTGCATCGCTGTCGGGCGGGAGTACAAACATGGATTCAAACATCATGGACATGTTTGAAAAGGGCAAAGTAGTTAAAATCTGCGCCCCGATGGTTCGTTATTCCAAGTAAGTGTGTGGAATTTCGGGTTTCTCATATGCCAAATGTGTGTGGCGCGCGCCGAAATCATCCACCGTATGTGACCATTTGCAGGCTGGCGTTCAGGTCCCTGGTGAGGAAATACGACTGTGATGTTTGCTTTACTCCTATGATCATTGCAGCCGACTTCATGCGATCATCTAAAGCAAGAGACAGTGAATTTACAACCAATCGAGGTAAAGCTCAAGTTACAGGAACAAAAGCGGAGTCAGAAATATTTCGTGTAGTATTTAAAAACCGTTATCTAGTAGAATCGATGCTTTATAGAAACCTTTGGCTTTTACTGTCACACTCCTCAGCGGATCGCCCGCTGGTCGTGCAGTTTGCAGCTAACGACCCCCAGACACTGGCTGAAGCGGCCAGCGCAGTGGCCCCCTTCTCCGACGGCGTGGACCTCAACTGCGGCTGTCCTCAGAGGTAGACATACCCCAAACCACCGACTATTGGCTGACAGATGGGTAAAACCAAACTAAGGGCGTGGATTTGGGTGTAGATGGTGTAGAGCATTCCCCTACCAACGTGGGTGTAAATTATGAGATATGGGGGGGTTGAAATAATCAAAACCGAACAATACAACCCCCTGGACCCCCTTAAACCAGTGGAAACCTCCACCCCACCCCCCATGCTTAATACAAAGTTGTGCCCTTGTGTACCAATATTAGGAATATTGTGTGTGCTTAGAAGGGTGGGCATTCAGGGCTGAGAAGATTAATTGTTGAGAAGATTGCAGCACAGTTGCTACATAACACACTGTAGACATATAGTTCTTGTACAATGACAATAAAGATTCTGATTCTGAAGATTGATCGTGAGGGCTGCTGATGGTTTGATAGAGATGATAAATCTACTTCAGTTAGCAAAATATGTTTTTGCTTTTCCCCAGATGGGCCACGGCAGAAGGGTATGGTGCATGTCTGATAAACGAACCTGAGCTGGTGAGGGACATGATACGGCAGGTCCGATCCCGAGTGGAGAACCCCAAATACAGCGTCTCTATCAAGATACGGTGAGGGCTGACAACTGCTTTTACGGAGAAGCGTCAGCACCTCCGCAATCCTCATCGATTTAGCCCCCTGTATAATTAAAACGATACTTTTAAATGGGAAACTAATTAAGTCACTAATTAGTTGTACTGGTCCTAAAGCATTTTTAATTGTTTTTGTTTGTTTTTGTTATTGGCATTCCGAGCAATTTATTTTATGACCCTTCCCGAGCATGGTCTTCTGCTTCTTCACTTAGGATCCACAAGGACCTCAGGCGGACCGTGGACTTGTGCCAGAAGGCTGAGATGGCCGGGGTGTCCTGGGTGACCGTCCACGGCCGGACCGCGGAGGAGAGGCACCAGCCGGTCCACTACGACGCCATAAAGACCATCAAGGACAGCGTCTCCATCCCAGTGATCGCCAACGGGGATGTGAAGAGCCTGAAAGATGTGGAGTCTACCTACTTGCACACCAGGGTCGATGGTAAATGGACGTTTAATAGGTCAGACCTGGAGTACGCTGTTTAATAGGGATGGGCTGTCCCTCATCAGGGTACCAGGACAGTAAACAATATACATTATAGAGGATGATCTGTCACCTGTCACCGGTCCCTTATTGGTAACTCAGCCATGCAGCACTAGTACCTCAGCTGACCCCTTCGCAGTGGTCTGCTTGTGATGTCATATCTGCCTCATCACTGTGGGCAAACAAGTACCCAGGAGGTTTTTAGTGTAGTAGGATGCTCTCTTTAAACCTATAGCCGTTTTCTACTGCTAAACACAGGCGATATCGTTCATAAAGTCTAGGAAATGTCACCTGCTAAGAATAAGGTCCTCCGTACCTGTCGTTCAGGTGTGATGGCGGCCCGGGGTCTGCTGGCCAACCCCGCCATGTTCGCCGGCTATGAGAACACGCCGCTGGAGTGCGTGTGGGACTGGGTGGACATCGCCCTGGAGCACGGTACGCCATTCACCTGTTTTCACCATCACCTGATCTACATGCTGGAGCGCGTCAGCTCGCCGGCGGAGAGGAGGGTGTTCAACGCTCTGTCCAGCACCTCCGCCGTCATCGACTACCTCCGCCACACCTACGGCTCCTGACCGCCACACACTCCCTGCTTTTAAAGCCTGTGCTTGTTTTATTTAATAAAAATGACTTAATTCAGAGGAGACAATCAGTCGTCATTTTCAGTGTCCCAGTTTTGCATCAGTCCTAATATTTAAAGAGCCTTGAACAAGCTTCCGTATCTTAGTCGGCTCCAGTACCTGATATGATCTTTTGTGCCATTTGTACACTACAGCTTGGGGTCATAGCACTGATTTGGTCAGTCAGCCGCTGTCTGTCCGGCGTTTTCCTGTATTAGGGGCCCAACAGTGGGGCGACTACTCTGCCGACCACAGGATTTGAACCAGCAACCTTCCGTTGACAGGCACTGAGGCCTCACCTGCAGAGTGTTTTGTGCATTCGGAATATATATAAACATTGCACTGCATTTTCTGTCAGCCATCGCGAACCGTAAGGTGCTCTAAATGAGGTTTCCTGACCTCTTCATGTTTGCCAACTGGTTTACGTCCTATAAATATTTCACAGGCCGCTAAAACTGGGGAACGGGGGACACCAGCAGGCTGATTGCTGATCTCAGAAATTTAACAATTTGCATTTTTCTTTCAGATGTGAACAACACACAAACATATGTAGTTTATTGCTGGAAGTTCCCCAAACCCCTCAGCGTTCTGTGGCCCTATCTAAACCATCATGTCTGGACAGCCTGCATCCATAGCACTACAATCACTGCTAACCTACTAAGACCCACTGGAATGTATCCTGGATGTTTTTCCATCTTTGTCTTCTGTCTCATTTCTCCTTTGGAAGTAAATAAAACTCATCTCCATGTACCACTCTGGGTAGGGTCATGGTTGGCCACCCTCCTAGCGCTCACCACTTAGCATTTATAAGTTATTTTTCATCTACCCAGTTCCCAACACACAAGGACAAGAATACAAAACCCTAGGTCGTTTACTGCTACCGAATACCAATTTTCTGTCAGGTATGTTGTATTGGAAGACATCAGTATATTACCCCCCCCCCCCCCAAAAGAACGCCCTCTCTTCCATTACTGCATCTCCCTTACCCCCCATCCCCTCCTCTCTGCTCTTAAATAGGCATGTATCACACCTCAAAAGAGCCATCTCTCAGCCATAATTATGTTCCCAGTACCTCACCTTCGCCCTGCTGGGCAGATCAGGCCATTTCCAGCATACGCTGTGATTCCCCTGTCCTGGTGTGACTGCTGCAAAAGTCCCGCTGCTCCCCATTGTGCCTAAGCAGCCTCCCTTCACTCTGTCCTCAGACAAGCCTGTGACATCATTAGACGTCAACATCTTTTCATTTCTGGAAATGCGGGACGTCAAAGGTATAACAATGGAGTATGGGCCGCCTCCCCAGCTCCTCCCAGGCGTCCTGGATTGCCCCCCACCCCCCCAGCCTGCATAGCATCCTTCGGGTCCCTAACCCCCTCCTATAACTTCCATCATCGCTGCTCTCCAGATGACACTTGCCTGTACCTCTGTATTCACATCTTCATCCACATCACCGCAGTCAGGCCAGAAACATCCACCAGAACCTGTGCAAGATAGAGAGTTCTGCACGCGATAGTTATGTTTCATTACAATGCATGGTCCTAGAAACCATCTGGGAAGAGAAAAAGCTTCTGCCAAATTAATCAATTTTGTTTGTGATTTTCCTGCTGATGACAAAAAGTATCCGGTCACTTGTGCGAGTCGCCCAGACACCTCGGTAACCTTAGAGTCACCTGCAAAATTCTCATCCTGAAAGTCATCTCCACATTCTGAAGGGCAACGTCAACCAAGACCAAACACGCAGGCCTTCACTGTGAGCCCACAGCAAAAAGATCCATCACAAGAGTAAAAAAGAATATTCATAGTAACCCAATTAAAAATACATTTTTAAATCAAAAACATGAACGTGTGACAAGTGACACCGGTTTCTGTAAAACAATATGCACATTAACAAAATATTTAAATTTTATTAAAACAATATTGTGCATCTCATAAAATCTACACAAGTCCAGTACAAATATATAATTTATGTTCTATGAAATCATTCAACTTGGCCAGTGTTCCCATCATGCTTTGCATGTTTTGGGATGAAAAGAAAATGGGAACGTCCAGAAGTCAGAGCCTGGTCTCCCGGTCTGGGTCGTAGTCCGAGTTGCGTATGAGCTGGTCACAGTTTAGAGAGCTGTTCTCATCCTTGGTCAGTGATTCCAGCTCTGTCCCTCCATTCACCATGCCTGGATTTTTCTCCTCCGCCCTGACTTGTCTCCGGAGCAGCACAAAGCCCATGACACACAGGATGAAGGACACAGTGCGCAGGCCCAGAGTCAGACCCAGGTACACGATCCTGAGGCAAAGGGGACAAGGAGCACGGGCTCAGCAGGAGGGTGTGACCCCAGGCTGAGGACCAGGGCCCCATTCCCTCTGCACCACCTCAAGGCCCAGAGGAATAGTTACAATGTGTGTGTGCCCCCTGGGATTCGAGCACACAACCTTTGTGCTGTTAGCACAATGCTCTACTTGTTGAGGTTTACCACCTACTTAAACTGGGAATAAAATTAGGGGAGAGAAGTTGTTAAAGCAACGTACTAGTTAGAAAGGTTTGCGGTCAGGGAGCAGGGGGCAGCCAGGATTCAAACCCACAACATACTAGACGTGCTTCTTAAGGGTGATGTGCTTCTTAAAGGGCAGTGTTCTGTGGGGGGGCATACCTGTACGCCGAGGTGTCATAGATCCTACACGCGCCTCTCCCCCCACACCTCTTGTGGCCCCACTTCAGACAGGTGGCATCGATGACTGCCCCAAAGTAGATGGGGGCGGGGATTCCCGCTGTGGGAGGGGCAGAGGGACACACCCTTAGCAGGCAGGGGGGAGGGACGGGGACCTCCCCTAGGTTTTTAACTCAGGGCAGCTTCACTAGCTGTTCTTAATCAGCTGCTAAAATTCACTGTAAATCCTAGATGAGGAAACACCTTTCCAAGTTAGACCTTAAGCAGAATAACTAAAATGTCAGAAAGAGCTGCAAAATCAGCCTAAATCTGCAGGCTGTATAACACCGATGGTGACGAGGTGTGAGCTTTCCGGCTCTCTAGCTAACTAATGTGCGATCAAAGAAAAGTCAAACAGCAAAGCTCCGGGCTGGGCCTGGACCCAATGTCCTGCTGGTGCTACAGATCAGAATTAGAATCAGGTTTACCTGGTGATGCAAGTTCACACATACAGGAAATTTGTCTCTGGTTTGTCTCACCACCACTGTTGCAACGTGATGTAATTATGCAATTACTGCCAATTAGGGTTATTCGTTCTGTGCACGTGACACTAAGCAGTAGACAGAACACACGTGGAACGCACTCCCAGATACCACACGGGTACACATATGCTGTCACTCTGCAGGCTTCACAGGACTCACCCAGCGTTCGAGTTGTCAAAGTGTGGAATCCCAGCGCTAAGGATTTCAGTTCTGGCTTTATACACCTGGGGAAAAAAAACACAGCAGAAAGGAAGTTCAGGGACATTAAACGTAGTAAGCTCTTGCAGCTCACGGTAGATTTACTGCACTACTCGGCAAATAGGTGACCTCTATTGGCAGAGATGGGCACTGCAATGCCTGAACATCATTGGGCAAACAAGACGCGTTTGATTGGATGATTTAAATCATAGGATTGTGCTGACAACAACAGAGGAATGCAGACCTATTAAAAAGGAGAGAGATGGGACGTTTGGATGAGGTCAGCTGATTAACCTTTGATGAACTGGAGAAATCAGTCACTGCAAATTTGTACAAATTTTTCTGCCATCAAATTACTGTATACCGCGATACATGTCGGCACAGTATGACGGTATTAAAAATTAGATACCGCCCAGGAAGTAGTGTCGTGTAAGACTGTGGCGCTAAACCTTCTTGCTGGCTAATTTTACTGCCGCTGAATAGCGGAGCGACGCGTTTCCGGGACACTGCGCGTCACTCGCGGGTGGCAGGGAGCGGCTGTCACTTGACAGGAGACTCAGAACTTCCAGGAGAGGTGGGATGGCTGCACCTGATGAGCAACATGTAGCCTGGTGTCCCGCCCAGGGAGATGATGAAGGAACTGAAGACCGAGAGCGCCAGGAAGTAGGGGAATATGCGGTCGCACCCGTCCCGGCGCCGGCAGTGGCCCACGGTGGCAGAGAGATTCCCGGGTGCGGAGCCTGCCTCAGACAGGCACTGGCACTGGTCAAACACCTAGGTCAGGATGTTGGGGGGGGGGGGGGGGGGTGGGAGGTTTAGCACCCCAGTAACGATTTACATGTGCAGAAAATGAAGCAGAAATACTAATTACAGCTAAAATGAAGTCATTGAGCCGTCGTTCTCACTGTGTTCTTTCCTGATCCGCTGGACAGGTGGCAGCCGGCCAGGCATGGAGAGATGTAGGTGATGCCGTTCTCTCCACACACCGGGTCCCAGTCCTTCCCGGAACACAGGCAGGCGGAGTTGCAGTCTGTGAACTGGGAGGCCTCCTGAGATGCCAACATGTCCCCTCTGTTTGTGTTTAATTCACAGGGAAATTCTCTTTGCAAATCTATCCCTTACCAAAATGCTTAAACACATTTTAGAAATCATTTTTTCAGTGTATACTTTATTTTACTCAAGCAGAAGTACCTTAAGATTGAAAACACTCACAAGTTCCAATCCTTAGGGCATTTTCCAAATATTTTTAGCTGCTAGCTTTTTAGCTACAAGGAATTCGGTTTGTGAACAGAAGGTTGCAGTTTCAAGCCTCAGCAGCCAAATCCCACCCCCTGGGCCAAGTTTGGGGCTATGTGTCATGTGCTATTAGCTGCTTAAGATGCTGACGTTGTTGTGGTGGGATTCTTAGTTCCTGGCCTTGAGTGATTCAGGTTCTGATATCAGTCATCATAAATGACATCATCACCAGACTAACACAGGGTGCAATGCTCCTTCACTGTGGGACACTTCACTACCTTGCACCTTCTACCATATTCAAGATCATTTGCCACAGACGACGTGTCATTCCTGAGGACACACCCCTTGTAGGACACTGTTATCCCAGCCACCTTGGAGTTCTCACAGCCCATGGCGAAGAAGAAAAGGGACAGGAAGTAGCCCAGCAGCGAGGTGCCGAAAGCAAACTTGGCGGCTCCCATGATGTCCAGCCTCAGCTTCTTCATGACCACACCCCCCAGGAACATGCCAAGGGCCACGGCAGGAATGTTGATGAGGCCTGCAACGGCGTGGATGAGGCAAGGTTACACGCATGCTCTGGATCGGGACCAGGCAGCCGCAACAATCACATGCCAACAACATCAAAGGCCTGATCTTCTCATTCATATGAAAGTGATGAGATCCAATTCTCATTCACGAGGGTGAAGGCAGGCATGCCCTTTGATGGCAGGAGAGTGGGAAATACACAATGTCTGTCCAGCACCATCCAAAGGACAAATTCCTCAGGGCAAAACTGCACTTTATCAAGCCATCTGTGTTACCTCCGCGTTCATATCAATCTCTTGTCTAACCTCAGATGGTGTTTTTCCACGGGTATACAGGAACCGAGCCAGACCCCAGCTGTACCACAAAGAGACTCTAGTTACAACGCGGTTCCAGCCCGCCTCGGTTTTCCACTGCAGAAGGGTCGGCTCGGTACTAGTAATGAATGGTATATAGAATATGGCATTTTTTCCTTCAGACAATCCATGCATATTGACAAAGATCACCGATATCTCTGTGCATTTCGACCAATCAGGTGGTGTTGACACAGCCAGCTTGATTTAGTTATGCTTTCAGCCCTGCAAGTAAGCAGGGCTATGTCAGTTTGCGGTACAGTGTGGTTCTTGGTGGCAGTGGAAAAGCGCCAAGAGTGAGATCACGGCACTTTTACATTCCTATTTCATGGGGAAAGACAATTTAAGTGTCTGTGGCAATTTACCAAGAGAAAATATTTATCAAGCACAAATGGCACTAGTGACACTAGTTACAGAAGCACAGGTCTGGTTACATACCCATCAGAAAGTTGGCTTTAGATGCTGATTGTCCGTAATGCTCCTCAATGTACTTTGGTTTGTACGTCACCATCCCAATGAGGGAGTTGAACTGGATGATTGTCACACACAGATATAAGAAGTAGACTTGGTTTCCCAGGAGATTTTTCAATGAAGGCAGAAACTCTGGAAAAACAGCACTTGACCATGTCAGCAGAGATTCTGTTTATGTTTACTAAAACGACGGGGCTCATTTTGGTATCCCTGCAAATGTCATAAATTGGAATAATGTACTCAGGGGCATCAGAGGGGCATGGGTACCCTGGCCCAACACTTGACAAGTGTCCCTGAACATGTTAAATTATATGTAAAATTGGAAGGGGTGACATTGTGTTAGGGGTCCCTGCCCCTGAACATACTGCAGTGATCCTGCCTTGCTTTCAGAAGGTCGTCACCTAATCCCTCAATCAGGGCACAGAGCCGGTCACGGCGGTCCTGTACCTTTTGCCATCTCCGCCAAGTTGGCCGGCTCCTCTGGCCTATACTTGCGCTCGACGCACATGGGGTCACCGATGAAGCAGGACTTCTCCGGGGCACCCCCAGAGGGGCGCTGCTCCCCCGGCCTGGCCAGCGACTTCGGCAGGAACCAGAATGGGACAGCCGAGAGGAGGGTGATGACCCCCGCAATGAGGTAGCCCAACCACCACGCTCCCACCCAGCGGGCGTCGCCGGGGGAGATGGTGATGCTCTCTGTAGAAGGAGTAAGAGTTGCTTAGATGAGGAGGGGAAACAAAGATAGTGAAGCAGTAAACAGACACAACACTCAGCTTAGCGTCAAGCTTATATAGGTGAGGGAGGTGGGAGTGATGACGGTGTTTCACAGATTGCTAATTGCTAGATGCTAACTTGACACTACTCCAGACCTTTCTCAGCAAGCATCACAGCGGTGATCCCACAACGACGCTCAATAACACCAGGGTCTAAGCAGTTATGTTTCTCATCAATGCTGCTATGTGGCTCTTCTAGATATCCAAGAGTAATTATACATCACAGGCTGCTGTGAATTGTGGGGCTTAGAGGCAAATTAAGACTGAAGATTAGCTTTGTACAGAAATACTGACTGACTGAACGAGTGTACGGGCTGAATGGGGTGATTATGGTTCGGATACATGAAACAGCAATGATATAGCGATGAGTCAGTTGGCAGCATTAAGTCAGAGTCGTCAGGTAATAGAGTCAGATTCAGAAAGCCCTACAAAGCCATCCTTAGTCAGAGACAGTCATCAGTACGGTGAGTCATGAGAGTCCACATCAGTTTGCTCACCCATATCTACAAATCCAATGTCCACATATATCTTAGCACACAGAGAACCCAGGAGGTACCCAAATATCGGGCCTATGATGGCGACCGTCTGCACGCAGCCTGAAAAAGAGAAGAGAAGATGAAGAGTAGAGATGAGAAGACAAGGCAAGAGAAGAAGGGAAGAGAAGATGTTATGTGAACTTCTCAGCTGGCTTTGAGTGAACATCACTAAGCAACCCAGCGTTTCCTGAAAAGGTCTGGTTGCTTTTCCTAGAAACATCTACCTTAACACTGCAATGGAGGTCATCAAGACTCCCCTTGTGTTCACCATCACACAATGATCAAGGATATCAAGGAGTGGCAGTCTTGACTAGTGGCTATAATTAACAAATATTATTGGCTAATAACGAGTGGAAGCATTTCTCATAGAAGTCGGAAGGATGAGGATGATGAGGAGGATTCATTACCAATGTAGAAGGCTGCGTCTTCCTGTCGAGTGTGGTCATCGATGTATGAGATTCCCAGCGGCTGGACGGGAGTTTCGCCGATTCCACGCAACATGTTCCCCAGGAGAACATAAATCCACATGGAGAGGCTGGACTCTCGTTCACAGCCCGGCACGGAGGGATGGATGTTAGTGGAGTACCTCCTCCCCAGAAGGCCATCTGAAACTGGGTTTGCAACATCTGTGTATTCTTGGATACTTTGTTGCCAAGGTTTTGTTTCCGTTTTGTTTCGCTTGACATTTGACAACTGTTCTAACACAGAGTGTTAGAAAACATTGCTAATCTTTTACAGAAGTTTTTCCCAACCTGGCTCTAAATTCATGGTCAATATGAATCTGAGAGAGATTATAGGGGTTCAGATCTGACGCTCCCTGTCCGGATCCCCGTGACCCCATTGCTGCTGTGACCCTTCACCTGCACTCGCCACCGTTGAAAGTCCATCTCTCGTGGTCGGAGGATCAGGAGAGCTTGCAGGACACGGGGTGAGGATACTGGTCGAGTTCATCGAAGATCTAATGGAAGTTTCAAACTTATAGCTGTATGAGAGTGAGTGAGGAGAGAATGAATTACGAAGAAACTTTGCAGTCTATTATGAGCATGCAAGAAATGTTATACAACTCATTTTGTTTTCCACAGTGAATTCTAAGAATTATTTGCTACTAAATTTAGCTTCCTGAAACAGCAACCTAAAATGTCACAATGGACACAAAACCTAAGTGGCATAGTAAATCCAAACTGTGAACCTAAAGTGAGCTTATTAACTTTACTGTCTGTTTACATTCTCTAGCATTCGCTTTGATCTAGAATTACACACAAGAGAGGATCAGAGACGAGGGTCTGCCAGCTTCACTAGAGTAATGGACATGAAGGTTGTTGCTGAATTTTGATATGATTACTTTTGCTGACCAATGGATTTGAGCCTATAACCTCCTGGCAGTGATACACTGAGCTACATACAGTATCACCTGACAGGGGTGTACACATGGGTGGGGCCAAAGGGGTACTGGCCTCAGCAGAAAGCTGATTGGCCCATGGACTGTCCCTTCCCCTGTCATTTACTTTTTGAAAACATACCACTGGTTAAAGGTAAGGTTGGCCCCTCTGTTTGAATTTTATGCCTCCCACCTTAAAAAAATCCTAGAATCGCCCTTGTTGCGATTCTAGGATTTTATATAAAAAAAACAGCACGTTATATAAAAGAAATGAAAGAAATACATTCGGGGAAGGATGTAGTTCCCTATTTACCGTCCGATGATGAAATGAGGCATGGCGATGAGGAAGGTGCCGACGGACATGAGCAAGCAGCCGACCGCGATGATCTTCGGCCGGTGCAGCTTGGCCCCAAAGTAGCTGACGAAGGCAATGACCAGCAGGTTGCCTGTGGGGGTGACACACAGGTACGTGTTTCAGGCCCAGGGGACCCAAGCCAGGAACAAAACCACAAGCCTTTTGGGAAATCCAGAGAGCCGGGGAACAGCGCACAGTCGGACGGCATCGAGAGCGAAAGGAAGATGAGCTATGTAGCCTGGAAGCTGGGGCAGGCCGTCAGGAGAGCTAAGGGGCACAGAAATCATGCCCGCTGGCGGTTGTGCTTGACTTGCAAAACCAGCGCAAATGGCTCTGAACGCAGCCGAGCCTCTGACTTTACTCTCCACTCAAAGTGTTTACTGGGGGCAGCTGAGGGCTGCTAACAAAGTGAGGGCAGAGGTCCAACAATGGAGGGAAAGCCTTGCTGTGCTGTGTTTACGGTCTCCAACTGGCACCGCGGAACGGCTTCCAAACTTAGCAGAAATCAGCCTGCGGCCAAAGGCTCAAAGCGGCTTTTATGACTTAAGATGCAGGAGGAAACATCCAGAAGCTGGACTGAAAGGTCGGACAGGGTCGGTGCTTATATGGTTCCTCGCAGAGTCCAGGTGATTAGCTGAAATACTGGAGAAACTCAGGGTAAGAATAATCGTTTTTCTCTGTTCTTCCTATGCCCGGGTCGCTGCTCGTGCGGTCGACCGGCTGGCTTGTAGAGCTGCTGTCTCCTGACCTGTCTTCCCCTTGTTGTATGTATAGTCAGGTAGATCTTAACACTGCTCTATGTGCCCTTGAATTGCCCCTCGGGGACAAATAAAGTGTTTGAAATGAAAATGAAATGAAATTAAATGAATCAACCTTCCAAGCTTTGGCAAGGACGATGGACCAACAGATAGATACACAGACAGACAGACAGACAGACAGACAGACAGTGTCATTTATACAGAACAATACTGAGAGACAGAGACAGATAGGGAGAGAGAGAGAGAGAGAGAGAGAGAGAGACCTTTACTCACTTAGCAAAGTCCCAAATCTAAGTGAGTTTCTGGAACACAGGTACTAGGCGGTTAATCACCAACTTTGGATTGAAATGTCATTTTGTAATGAGATGTTCTTCGGGTTCAGCAGGTTCTGTGTTGAAGTTCTCCAAAAAAGGTGTATCCTTCCAAGGTGATGAGTGTCCAGCACCATGGACTTTCAGGAGAATTCCATCAGTTAAGTGGTCGAACATGTGGAGGACACGTTTGATTCAATCTTGCACATGCCCCTTAGATCGCTAAGATTGCCAAACGGTGAACCTCTACCTGGTGCCTCACTAGTCGCACAGGAGCAACGATGTACACGTTGACAAAATCCTACAAAAACTAGCACAGATATGCCGCTGTAGCACATACAGGTCATTTAAAATTAGTCGTACAACAATCATCAGTGATGAAAACACATCGATTCACATGCCACTCACCTATTTCAAAGCTGCCGTCGATGATTCCTATTAAGTAACTCGGAATATCGAACCTCCTCTCCAGCTGGGTAATTGTACTCTTCAGATAGCTCCCGGAGAGGGCCTTGGAAAAATAGGCAAAGGACAAAGCAGCCAGGAACATCTAGAAAGACAGGAGTGGAGGGGAACAAAACAGAGGTGGTTCAACAGTTGATGCGCCGGTGCATGTTCTTCCACAGACAGCTGCACTTACGTCTTCTTATGCTGTGTTGGCCACTCAAAAGCCCAGCGCTCGCTATTTTTTGTGGCCTTCGTGTACGAGATAAATGACCGGGAGGACATCGGGGGGCACGACAGATAGAGGGATGCAGGAAAAAAAAGAGAGAGAATGGAGAAGCAGGGGCGTTGGGTATCCATAGGCTAGGTGGTGGAGACCAGAAGCCCAATTGGGACAAGGTTAGTTTTACCTGGCCGATTCAGATGGGATAAGAGACGTGTGTGATTTCCCCAAATTACCAGAGACTGGACAGATAAAAACGAATCCAACCCCAATGTTCACACCAGAATGAGCGCATCTAAAAAGCAAATGACAGCAGAATTGTTATATTGGGTGACCTGTTCCTTTAACATATTAATCAAACATACAACCATACAGCAGCTTGCGGCGGAAGAGGCCGCTGATGTGGGCTGTCAGACGTTTATGTGGAAAACTCAGGACTCATTGAAGTTCTGAAGTTAGCAGATAAATGCCATTTGGGCTGGACTATGATTGCTGAAAGGGGTCTGTGTTCACTGAAATATAGAAGGTAATTCACTCCTGAATTTATACTGTGGAGTCATGTAACAATTACAGACACGTTTGATTCGAAATGGATTAAAATTACAGACCTTGTTGGTAATTGCTTCAATTACTTTACGTCCCCAGGCAAAACTAATCCTGTCCAAATAAGGTTTAAAGATGGATGGGACAGTTTCATGAGTTTCACACCCGCAGAGCCTCAGTGCTGGAGGGGGGCAGGGCCTCATCCATTCTGTTAGGTAATAATTATTGTAGTACAGTTATTGTAGGTCCCAGCCCCCCCATCCCAGTCTGTGGAGTTCTTCATGGATTTGGTGCTTATTCGCCTATGCTGAACCTGGCCCAAGCCCAGACACCAACCAGAGACCCAAACGAGTAAAGTCTGCCTCCACCAAGAAGCCTCTTTTTTGGTGTTTACCAGTCGCACTTTGACAACCTGGTCCTCAGCTGGTCCCAGTTTCCCCTGAGAAATATGTCCCTATGTCTAATGGACAGCTCACTACCCCAGCCCCCATAACATGGCTCTGTTCAGCATCCCAGGCCACAACCCTCACACAGTACACAGGTAAACATTTGGGTCACCTCTGGGAGTAACAGGGGTGTAAATGGCAGGAATGGGATAAGGGGACCTTCGGTCTTTCTCCACAGCAGGGAGTTTCACTCCTGCACATCTTCAAAGACCCTCAAGTCTTTGGCGTCGCTCACAGAGCACACGTGAGAGAGGTAACCATGGAAACTCATGTTTTCCCCATCAGGATAACAATAGCGGCGTAATTTTCATAATAGGCCGGGTGCTGGATCACGAGGTCCAACACGCCGGCATACTCCGTAATTGAATCCGGCTCCTCACAGTGAGAAATGAAACACAAGGCATGCAGTGCAACATGTATCATGCGCACACAGAGAGCAGGCCTCTGAGCGCGGCTACACATGGAGCGCAACATGTATTTTAACCTCACTTTTCCCAAGAGAACCCTAACAGGTTGTTGGTCATTTGTAGACAAGTGCATACATGACAAGTACAAATGATCCAAGCCAAGTCAGGCCAAACGATCCAAGCCATCTTGGACCCCCAGAGGTTTGTTTCTTCCCTACTTAGCAGTTTTTCCATTCCTCTCCTCTGTTGTCTTTCTCTGACATTTCATTCTCTCTTTCTGTTTTTACCTTTTCCATGTTTCATGTATTGTTCTGTATAAATGAGGCAGTGATGTATTACAGCACACCCACGTGAAACACCTTGGGGCGACTCTGTTATGAGAGGCACTATATAAAAATAAGTTGAATTGGATGGATGAGTTGATGATGGAGATTGAGTGCTTTGGTGCAGAGTCGGCATGGTATCCTGTAGTTCGGGGGCTTGAACTTGCACCTCTCCTCTCCTGCCAAAAAACAATTATCCTTGGTAATTCTATCCAGCCAGAGAGGTGCCCACAAAAAAAAATGAATCTTGGTTTTTGCAACACTTCACAAAATCGTGGCCTCATTAGGACAGGTCATGACCCCCCCCCCCCCCCCCATCGTGCATGGTCCCACCCACTGGAAAAGGTGTCAGGATCTGAGACAGCATGCCAAGCTCTGTCAGAGCCCCACTCAGCGTCACCCGACCGCAGACAGTAGACACTTAGCTGAAATTGGAAACAGATGGCAGATGATCGCTACTCTGACGTACGCACATCAGCTAAGAGGAGAATGCAATTTTATCTTTACCATTGCCTTCATTGAGACCTGTGCATGGCACTCCTAATTCAGATGGATTTCCACTTCCACAGCAATGTTAAGCCATGTCTGGATTTCCTCCTGATACTTCTCCCGCGATCCAAAGGCACACAGTTACATTAATCTGTGTCTCTACACTGTCCATTCTGTATGAAGGTGTCTGTGTATGTATGTGCCCTGCAATAGACTGGCATCGTGCAGAGTGTCACCCTGTCTTGTGTTCTGTGCTGCCAAATATGGGGTCCAGGCCCCCACTGACCCCGACCAACATGAAAAAGACGAAGAAATAGTGGATGAAAACTGAACCTGTGAAATGAGAGGTGTCACTGTATGACTCATGTTGTTAAATATGTTGTTATTGACCATGTCATCATTGCGTCATAAAGATGGCAGTGAAATATGGATCAGTTTAACTCTTAAGCCTGAAGTTCTACACTGTAAACACAGCATATTTCTCCTCCATTCTTCCATCAATATAAAGATGATGATTCCTATGGAATTTCCATCTTTCTGCATAGGGATGCTCTCTGTCACACACACACACACACACACACACACACACTCCCCTGTTTGGCTCCCATTGTGTGCCACATCAGCAGAGCTCATCAGTAGCATTCATCACAAACAGGAATCAGAAAAAAAAACATTTTAAACACTAGATTTGACTTACGCAAGCTGCCCTGTTAGTTGGACTTCCTGTTTACCTTAAAATGGAAAATTGGGCCTTTTAAAGTCTTAAGTTGATGAGTTGGCAAGTTGGGGGGGGACAAGATTTTTTATTCAAAAGAGGAGACGTCGATCCCCAGTGCAGCAGCCCTTCTTGGTCATAGATATTACATACCTGAACATCATTTAAGCTATACAAAGAGACACCGTAAATGTTTAAAAGGCTACTTGGTAACACTTCACTTGACAGAGCACAAATAATATAGCATTATGCTATTACTTATATATTAATTAACCACAAACTCATTCTTAGTTACACACTGATCTCATGTTAATTCATCATTGATGGATCGTGACATCTCAAATAATTACTATATTTGTTACTATATCTGTTAATCCTGTTAACCTTTGTGACCTAGTGAAGGAACTACTGAAGGAACAATTAACACCACAAGTGAAATACTGATCTCATGTTCGTTCATCATTAATGAATCATGATGCAAATTTATCCTGATTTATGATGCAAGTTACTATATTTGTTACTATATCTGTTAATTCACAAAAATTTTGTGGGTTATTGAATGAACTACTGAATGAATTACTGAAGGAACAAGTAATGAATAACAAGTGAAATACTGATATGTTTATTAACCATTAATGAATCGTGACGCATCTTATCTCAAGTAGCAACTAAATTTGTTCATGATTTGTACTTTAGCAGTAACTGAGTTATTAAGTATTTGTGCCTCGTCAAGTAAAGTGTTACTGGATACTTTCTTGTTTACTGTCAGATGTTTATGTCGAAAATATATTTACTTCAGTAAAATTATGAAATCGCTGCGGTTGCTTATAATATCTGAACATCGGCATCATGATCCCGATAACGGAACAAGTCATTACGGCAGCTTAAGGCCCTGGAATATGATTATGGTCTTAAAATCAAGCCAAGGGAAGTTTCAAAATCTGATATTCCTTAACTTGTTTTATGTTACAGTTCCCGTCACCTTTGCCCGTAATTTCTAGAACCTGCCTAAACGCATTTGATGAAGTGATATTTCAAAACAAAAAGATATTAAACCAGCGGGTATTTCGGTGACTTTTATGGTAAATACAGCAGCACAGTATACTTTGATATTCGTTGTATATGTGAATTTGTATAATATTGTACTTATAGTGCCGAAGGAAACAACCTTTCTTTAATATACCGTTCACACTATTCTGTTTTCAACGATTGTGAAAAAAATGAGCTCAGGGAAACCTGACCACGTGAAAACATCAGGCTGACCCTGCAGGCCTGAGCGCAAACACGGTATATGGCATAGGTGCGGTATATCACACAGGCGCGGCATATCATACAGACGCGGTATATGGAACAGGTGCGGTATATCACACAGACGCAGTATATTACACAGACGTGGTATATGTAACAGGTGTGGTATATCACACAGGCGCGGTATATCACACAGACGTGGTATATGTAACAGGTGCGGTATATCACACAGACGCGGTATATAACACAGACGCAGTATATGGAATAGGTGCGGTATATCACACAGACGCAGTATATTACACAGACGTGGTATATGGAATAGGTGCGGTATATCACACAGACGCGGTATATGGAATAGGTGCGGTATATCACACAGGCACGGTATATCACACAGACGTGGTATATGGAACAGGTGCGGTATATCACACAGACGCGGTATATGGAATAGGTGCGGTATATCACACAGATGCTTATACTGACATACAGCTTTCCCTATTTGTTTTATTGCGTACTGCTTAGACAAACTCAAAGACCCAGGATACAGTTGTGAGAAAAACTTTGTGAACCCTGTGATGTGTCTTCAGATGACATCATTTCAGACCGGCTGAGGTCAGGACTTACTATGCTGTGCATTTACTCCCGTTTTGCGTCACTTTCATATCGCATGAACCAACATGATAATGACCCCAAATACAGTTTTCTACAGAAGAACCCCCACACTAGCTGTTAGGGTTCGCAAACTTTGTCAATTTATGACATTGATGAAACAATTAACTGAATAAAGATATGGCAGTGTAAAGTGTGTGACCCCCCCTTCAAGTCTGCCCAGTATCTGAGCCCACCAAGCCCCCCCCACACACTCGCTTAGGCCCAATCTACATTCTTTGCTCGTTTCCATCTTGTTCACTGGGAAGATTTTGCTCGGATCATGTGGTGACCTCCAAGCGTGACTCATACAGTTCACTCCCAAGTTTTCTCCATAGGGGGACAAACTAACAGGATTAGCAAACGGGCGACGGACCCCCACCACAGCGTCACATCATGGTGCTGGCAAGTGCCCACTGAAGGGCTGGAAACTAACATCCAAACCAGCCCCTGCGTCACTGACGGCACATAAAACCCCCAAGCCTACAGCCGCTGTCACGGACACAATTAATTTAACAGATGCTTTTATCTAGAGTGACGCACGACTGATAGTGGTCAGCCACTATAAGGGCCTTCGAGGGCCCAACGGTGACATCACTCTGCAGACCTTTGGATTTGAACCTGCGACCTACCGATCACAGGCACTGCGTCTGAACCCGCTGTACCCCTGTCGCAGTTCTCTGTCCTCCCTGCATAGGTACTGTATAATATGCTACCCTTTCATGCTTTCTTCTGTGCCCCGGGAGACTCCTCCGGACGGCAGATCTGCAATAACCCAAAGCCATAAGAACTGCAGGGGCACCAAGTCTCCTTGTTCTCAGCTGCCGTGGACCTATTGGATCAAGTCCCACCTGCGCTTTTGCAGAGGGAACCCCAGACAGCAGTCACGGCTTTGGCTAATCAGCTTGTAATCGCTACTGCCTTTCTTGTCGTTTTACCATTTACGAATATTCGTTCACACATTCGTATAGATTTTGAGTATCAACTGTTTGCCAGCTTTCCTGATCAGGAAAAGTCTTCTAATCTTTGCTACTCGGGATGCTGATATCATCTCCCAGTGAAAACAGGGTGCCAATTCCAACCAAAGCAATGCAGAAGACGAATGCCTTTTGCATTAAAACACTGAAACATTCAGTGACATTGTTTCAGACTCACTAAACAGACAGACGCAGCACAGAGGACAAACTCGTTCAGTGTTTTCGCACTGCGGCACTGCTGCAGGGTTGTCAGACAAACTTTGCCGCACCAGTCGCACGCAGCAGGACTGAAGTCTCCAAACTGCATTCCTCAGTTTTACCACTTAAGCAAATAATCTTGTTTTAAGCAGCTTTCCCATTATTGTCTAATGAACATTTGATCCGGCATGAGAACAAACCTTCCTTTATGACCTCATAAGCGGAAGCCCCATCACAATGTCCAGACTTTTTTTGGCAAATTAGTTCAGAGGCTTTCAGCTTTAGAAAACAGAGGATTTTAGAGAAGTGATATTCTGTCACGTCCATGACGGCAGGCAAAGTGCAGGCCTCCATTAAAGAGCAAAAAGCTTCTCAAACACAACAGCAGTGGTGGCCGTGCATTTAAAAATTTCAGAAATGACAAAACTAGGTGCTTCTTGAGTGTGTGACTGAATAAGAGTCTGTGCTGGTATACCTTTGAAACGGTCCACTGACTTTCAAAGTGAGAACATTTTCATGATATGAGGTTTTATGTTTTCCAATGTCCACGTGATGGTTTGTTTTTGAGGGGGGGGGGGGGGGATTTAGGCACGGTCAGTCTGAACTGCAATCACCATGTCCTGGCCACCACCCCCCCCCCCCCAAACCAGAGGCTCCGTTCAGGTGCGCCAAGTACCAGACCCACCCTCCCATTGTCCTGACAAGGCCAGAAGAGGGTTTTTTTTTAACGTTCTGTTTCTCCAAGCGAGGTACAATACTATTATATTAGAGGTCGGGGTGGGGGGTGGGGCAAAGTCTGTTAAAAGCGAGGAGCTAATTAAGTTAAGCTGCTTAGGGCAGCATATGGTTACCATGGTTACCATACGTTTAATGGTTACTGGTTTAAGAAGCTCATGGCCCGGACCAGGGTTAAGGATGTGAGGAGTCTTTTAGCTTTAGCTACAGCTGAGCTTTCAGGCCCGATCTGGTTAGCATGAGCACGTGTGACAGGACAGGGATCACTTACGAGAAAATACCCCTCAGCTTTTAATCGTTACCCTGATGCTAAACTGTTAGTCTCATTTCCAGGAAGATGTGTCCAGTGAATATTAAACTCAGCTACTTTTTGGGATGTTAACATCCCAAGAAAATAATCCAAGTAATCCCAGTCAGTAGTTCAAGCGTGAATAGACATAACCATACATTTCTTTAGATCTTCTTCAGTTCGCCTATGCAGAGGCTGGATGCTAACCTGGGTCTGTAACACGCCCATCAATGAGGCACGTCACCAGCGGAGCTCAGCCAAAACCGCAAGCAGCAGAACAAAGTGGGCATTGTTCGGGGGGCTGGAAGGGGCTTCATCGTCCCGGTGTACGCTGGCTGGTCGTCGTGCAAGTGCTTCCCACAAACTGGTCAGGAGGCCGCTCACCAGCAGCAGCGGTACTCCAGTCTCCCAGTACAACCACACCAGTTACTCGCACTTTCAAGGGAAAAACAGACACCTAAGACAAGCCCAGAGAGTGTCACGGGGGGCAGGACTGCACTAAACCTCAGGGAAAAGTTTAAATTAGATCACTTCTGGAAAGGTGACAGGGTTCACCGTATAATACTTCTCCTCCTGTCATCTGACTTTCTTTCTTTTCTTCCCTTTTTCCTGTTTTTGACTTATTCTGTATAAGTGATGCAGGAATGTATTACAACATGTCCATGAGAAGCACTGTGTAGGAACTCTGTTGTGAAATGTACTATATAAAAATAAACTGAATTGAATTAAAATTAGGCACATTCCTAAACTACAAAGAAATCTTAGGCCCTGTGGTTAAAAGTAGCTGTGGGGAGGGAATTGAATTTTTGTTTTTTTGGGTGTTGGAGAGGTACATCATTTCACAACTTTTAGGTTTCTGCCACATTTTAGACGTGACAAACTCTGAAGACATACATTTCCAAGTCCAGGGACACAGTACTGACTGATCTGAATGCACAGGAGATCAGATCATGGAAAACAAACAACAAATTCATGACTTAGAAAAAAAACCTAAAAATTATCCACCAATTAAATTATTCCAACATAATTATGCACATAATTTGATTACCTGTCATGTACTAGAATAAGATCTAAATTTCATTCAGTCTAATTTCAACAATTGTATAATTCAATATGTATATAATGTCCAGCCCCCTTAATGATCTTATATAACACTTATGGGGGGGGGGGTCTTAGGCTCTCCATAACAACCACCAAAACAGAGGCCGGATTTACGTTCCTACTTGTGGTTTTTCAGGAGTTTGCACTCATCATGCACATTTGGATTTTATATTAAGAAAATCGCTGGTCAGTGATTCAGCTAGCTCTGCACAATGGACACCCGTTTACATCAGCGGATAATTCTCTGTCCTGATAGACCCTCTGTGTCGTCAACATGACCGCAAAAGCGTGACAAAAGAACTTAAGAAATGAAAGGCGGCTTGAAGCGGAAAAATGGATTGACATTAGTCAACAGCTTCTGGTCCATACGTAGACAATAACATCCTCCCAACCTAAGCATGGCTGACCTGTTTTTAAACCTCAAAATTATGGATGAGTAAGCTGGTATTTTTGCAACAATGCCATCCATACAAAGTCCTGTTATGGCCCCACGTTTAGTGTGGAATGAGCCGGGAGTGTACCTTGAGCGAGGACCGGTGAGCTGGCTGGCTCTTTGCAGACAGAGGTCCATTTCCTGGTATCTGTCTGTCCTCTCCATGCAGATCCATATTCCACAGACAGGTGGCGCTTTCCTTTAGCTGGGCTCCTTAATGAGACTCCTGTATATTGATAGTGCTCTCCTGCAAATAGACAAATGATGCATGTAACCCTGCTCTCCTCACCAAATGAGGCACTTTTTCCAGCACAATACAAGCAACAGCAACTTACCTGCCTCTCTGGGAATGAGTACAGGATCCAGTTTAAAAAAAAAATAAAAAAAAATTAGGACTTAATTAGATTCCGTAATAGACCTAACATGACAGGTACCACTTTACATTAAGTCTCACTTGTCACAAAATTACATCAATAAGAAAGTGCTGTAGTATAACTTGCTTATAATTGCCTATTGATGATTTACAAAGGCTAACCTAATTAATAACCTGAATATAAAGCTTTGATAAATTCATTATAGCGGTAATCATATTGTAAAGTGGTACCATGTGATGGTCTATATAACTGTGGTTTTACTACACTAGAAAAATTACTTTAGCAATTTATGATTACTGTTTGTAATCAGTGTCAAAATGGACTTAAGGTGTCTGTTTTTCCCAATAGTACTGTATTTAAAGATGTGCAACATGGTAAAAATAAGAGCATGTGGCATGTGTCACGTGACAAAGTTTTAATTACCAATGTTGGGTGCCTGCTGTTTATTAACTGCATGAGCAGCAGGACACCCAGCAAGCAAAAACATATATGCAAGTTCGCGATCCTTTTTAAAAGCTTTAAAGTTTAGATCTGACTGTGCCCGTGAAGCCATATGCCCCCTGCATTTGACATCGTTCGATTGTCCTGTTAATTGTAACTAGCGGGACTTACAGTCATGTGACAAGCTGGGCGCTCTTAGTGGACTCAGCAACAGCAGGTACCACGGGCTGGTCAATAGGCTGCTCCTATTAATTAGTACTATACTGCTTGAGTACAACTGAGCCCTTGTTGAGAATGACAGGCAGAGCACGTACATAGATATGACGCAAAATATATGCCAAAACAGGGCTTGCAGTGACATAACATTATCCTTATTTAGACCGAGTTTGTAAGTATCCCGGGCTTTTAAAATGGCATTTTTGGATCAATTCCGAGTTAATCTCTAGGGTCTTTTTTTAAAAACACGCAGTAACGTGAACCGCACTCCGAATGTTCCCTGCAATTAAATATATGGGTGTCAAACTGCAGTCCTGGGGGGACACAGCCCTGTGCAGCTTAGCTCTTTACCTGTTCCACCACAAATGATTCAGCTTAAGAGATGTGTGGTAATTAGCACAAGGAGCTGAATCAGGTGTGTTAAATGAGGGGAAACCCAAAAATGTGCAGGGCTCCGGCCCCCCAGGACTGGAGTTTGACACCCGTGACGATAAAACGCCGACAGGTTCCGGAGCTTATTAATAGCATGTAAACCCCACAGAAAAAACATAAGAAGCTGTCTACAGTAAAATTTGAGCTAATTTGAAATATAAAACCGCACTATCCGTTTGGTTTCCTTTGAAAATGCAGATAAGAAATGCAAAGGGATTATTGACGTGGGGAACTGCGCTTGTGAGTGATTATATGACCCATATCCCACCAAACACATGCGTACGTCCACATACGTCAGAATGCAAAACAAACAATTTACGATTTACGACCCCCACTTGAACTTTACATTATGTTATGTAGGGGTGCAGGTTTAACTTAACGCGTTTGTTAACTTAGTCGAAAATTACGTAAAACTATAAGAAAGCGACAAACAGACTGAAGTCATGACGACGAGCCCCGTATCCCTGACCACGCGCACTCTGCCCAATTAGTTCATGCATTTTAATTACGCCGAAGCCCTCAGACATAGTGCAGTTAACAAATGACCATCATGCATAAACAGGGTCTTTCCTGGGAATGTAAGCAAAGCATTGACACTGTACTAAAATAACGGCGCACATCATAATACAATGTTTGTTGTGCCCAGTAGGGGTAACCAAGCGTCATATTTCAGTGCATCAATCAATAACCTGGCTGTTAATTACAATTAAGTAGTGACGATACCGTAAACACACAGGCGTAATTGCCATCTATCGTGGTGTAGTGGTTGAAGAAACGTAAATCAAATTTGGAAATGACACCTAAAAATAACAACAGGTTAAAAGCACGTTTTTGACTGATCGTTGACGACAGATTTCTGCGATTTTCCTACAAATGAATAATGTGTGCCCTCGTGAGAAAGCTCCTGTAAATCAATTTACACTTAAAAACAAAAAAGGACCCTCTTCCAAAACACACTCAAATGAAAATGGTAACTTACCTCAGGCGGTGATATTTATAGAGAGAATTAAAAAAAAAACTGTATACTTTCGTCTCCTGAGAGGTTATGCAATAAGGACTCGCTGACGGACGCGTTATTGCGGTAAACGCAGTTGCATGATGTCCAGATCTTCAGAGAAAACTTTCACTTCAAGGGCGATGAGGAGAAAGGCAGACCTGCACGGTTCCTCCTGAATCGTGTGACAGAACAATCGGAGTCACTGGCGATTATTTGTTTTTGCGAAAAAAATTCACACGACGCGTCCAATAATTGAGCGCTTGACGTCAAACGGATGGGTTTGAGAAGCGCTTCCCCGGGAAGGGGCACCGTTCGCAGCCTCGTTTGCTGCATGCGAGCCGCGTGGAGAATCGGCCGGAGCATGTGATGCTGCTCCGGGGAGGGAGAGCGACGCTTCTCGCTAAATCCGCCTGGAATCGAATTTATCCGCCGCAAATGACTCTAGTGAGAAAGTGCGGGCAACTTCATAATCACGCGGCACGCCGTAGGCTATTTATTACTGGGAGAGGAAACGCACAAACAAAAGGCGTTTCTTAAACTTAAAATAGGACCGTGCAATAGCAGCGACAATAGCGGGACTGTCACTGACAGGTTGATCCCGCGGCTGTAATCGTGTAATACACTGATTGTTTACGCGATTAATCGCTTCAGTGTTTCGTGACACGGTTGTCTATATGTATGGCATCAAGGGTCCACGTTATTATTTAAAATCATTTTTAGTTTTTTTTCTTCTTTCGTCAGCAATTACTGCAAGAATCAAAAACAAAATCACAAGAATAGCATACTCAGGAAATTCAACTGCCCCTTCGTTTTGGCAAAGTCTAGAGGGGCGTTACACATTTTATAATTATGAATAGATAATATTTGCAATGGCATGCATTTGTGCATAAGAGAACAAACCGAGAAATTCCAACGAACAGCGATGTCACGCGCACAAACCAAATAGTCACAATATAGCTCGCCCACAAATGACACTGGCTTAAATGGGATACGGACTACATTGCAGGGTTATAACATTAAAAAGCAAACGCAGTGGATGGAAGCACTACAGGTCACGTCAGAAATGATGGATTCCTTGAGCCTGTTTACTCATGTATGCATCACCTGGGAGATGAATCTGCATGAGGTTCTTTGCGCTTCCTGTTGCCATGGAGATGGCTAGCTGTGTACATGCTAATATGCTAATATTGATTTCCCCGTGAAGGTGATATTTGACTGGTATTCTCAATGTGTGTGTGTGTGTGTGTGTGTGTATACACACACAAGAATGGTCTACAAACCTAGGAGAAGCCATTGTACAAAAGTGTTTCTTTTTGTGGATTGTTCTAAAGAAAAACACAAATGTAAGTGCTGCAGATCTATTGTCTTTGACTTCAAAGAAGTTCATTTCACTGCTGATTCTGTGAGGTAGACACTAATGCTGTAATAAATACATGTCATTCATTTTCTCAGTTCTACATAAATATACAGCTGCAGAAACTAAGAGACCACAGCACAGTTTCTCAATTTATGGGTGTCGTCTGTGAATCATACATTTCTTTTGCAAACTGCAGCTTGGTTCTTCTAATTTTCTCATAAATGAAGGGCTTCTGCCTTGCTTTATGGGACTTCAGTCCTGCTTCTAGGAGTCTGATACAAACTGTCCTAGCAGAGCACCTCACACCTGCCGACTATGTTTTAATGTTTTTATGTTTTAAATTAGCCACATTGGAGGGTTTTTGACTATAAACTGCCTATTTAAGGTCCTGGCCCAGCATCTCAATGGGGTTCGAGTCAGGATTTTGAATAGGCCACTGCAAAACCTTACGTTTGTTTTTTTTGCTCCAGCCGCTCAGAGGTGGACGTGCTCTTGTGCTTCGGATCATTGTCCTGCTGCATGACCCCATTGTTCTTCAGCATCACATCACCGACTGGTGACCGGACGTTCTCCATTAGTACTTTCTGGTAGACAGAGTCCAGATCCAGAAAGTACAAATCCAGACCAAGACTTTGTTTCAGCGATGTCACGCGCACAAACAAACAATTCTTGATTACTTGATTACTCTGTGACTGTGACTTTTTACATTCTACATTTCCATCTCTGTTGGCAGACAGAATTCACGCATCTCTCAGTTATGGCAGGTCACCCAGGGCCAGAAACTGCAAAGCATCCCCACACCATCACACCATCTCCACCATGTCTGGCTGTGGCCAAGATGTTCTTTGTGTAGAAGCTGTGTTACTTTTACCCCAGATGTAGCAGGTCCAGCTCTTCCAGACAGCTCTGCTTTTGATTCATCTGTCCGCTGAAGATTCTCCTAGAAGTGTTGGGGGTAATCAAGTGGCTTTGACGAGCCTTCATGTTCCTCTTAGTTAGCAATGGTTTCTACCTTGCATTTCTCACATGGACACCATCTCAGTGCCAGTGTCTTTCTAATGATGGAATCATGAATGCAGACTAATTAACCTGAGAGAAGCCTGCAGTTCCATAGATGCTTGTCTGTGGTCCGCTGTGACGTCCCTGATGAGTTTTCTATGCGCTCTCAGAGTAATTCTGCTGGGCCAGCCACTACTGAGCAGATCTGCCACTAGTTCCTAGTGTTTTTTCCATTTGGAGATAATGGATCTCACTGTGGTTTGCTGGAGTCCAGGGGTTTTATTGAAGGCTTTGTACCCCTTTGCTGCCTGATATATTTCAGTAATTTTCCTTCCCAGATCTTCAAGAAGTTTTTTTAGTCAAAGCATGATGTGACCTGGTATCCAATCCTTTATCCTCATATTTCAGGAATAGTTTTATTTAAACGGGGTTGTCGGCAATCAAGCTTAGGTGGGTCTGGTTTAATTTAGCCCATTAACAATTAAATTTGCTTCATTGTTTAAGTGACTAAGGAGGCAGTTTCCTTGTCACATGGGTTATATGGGCGTCTGGGAATTTTCTTTCAATGAATGAAATGGTCTTTTAAAAACTGTGTGTTATGTTTACTCAGCTTGTCCTTTGTATTAAATTTGTTTGGAGCTCAGAAACAATTGTTAGTCAGTTTATCCCCCCCCCCGTTTCAGGGGAAATCGTTTAAACAGCAAACAATTTTGCAGTGAAAAACAGTACTCATTAATTTACCAGCTGAATATGTTAAATGAAAATAAATCTTGTCTTTTATGTAAGAGAATGTCCAGCTTTCATGAAAAAATAACAGAATTCACACAGATGTAAAACAATACTGCATCTTCACAAATTCTCACAGCCTACTGCGAACAAAGGGGCCTGAATACACAAAACAGGAAATCCGGAGAGTACGGTGCAGGATTGCCCATCCGAGTCTGTGATGTACTGGGACAGCCATGCAGCCGGAGTATCTCCAGAGCATCGTGGGGTGGGTGCCCTTGCTTTACACAGGTTCCTCAGCATCGCACGCATTTCCTCAACATGAGTATGGAGCACAGAACGAGACACTTTTCCGAAAGCCTGGGTCCCATAAACAGAGTACAGACGCTCCTCTACTTACGAACTTTCAAGTTATGAACTTTCAGACATACGAATGATGAGGACTGCAAGTTCAAATCGTGTTCCTTGGGCTCCCATTGTCTGTCAGCAACATTTTATTTTTCTGCGCGCCAATCCCGCCTAGTACGGCTTCTGGCCGCTACTCCCACCACACAGCAGCATAGCGCGCGCACTCCCAGCATCCTAGTTCTTTGTACTTGTGTATACCCTTAAAGTGATGTTGGATTACAACGTACGAACATTTCAAGTTGCGAATGGCCGTTCGGAACGTATCTCGTTCGTAAGTAGAGGAGCGCCTGTATATCCAATTCTCCTCTGCTCACCACTTTTTCCTCAACTGGATCATTTTAAATATCTCTTCAACCAGCAGTTGATTTTTTCTTTCTGCAAAACTGCATGACTCCTAAGGAGGGAAAAAAATGCTTTTTTTTCGCCCTTGGTGAAAAAAGGTACACATAAAACTGCAAGAAAATCAAAGTCTCCAAACACAGACTGTCAAACATAAAAATGAAAAGCCCCGACTGAAAGGCAAAGAAATGGTGTGAAAGGGGTGGTCAGATATTGGTCTCTGTGGTGCCTATCTTGGCTGAGATATGACCTCCTCGCTCTCCATGCGGCAGCCTGGCTTATGAAGAAGACCCCAAATGCACCCTGCCAGTCGGTTTGATCGAATGAAGCAAATAAACAGAGGAAAAACATGCGACCTAGATTCTATGGAATATGAACAATGGCATTGTTCTTATTGCCCATTTAAATAGATACAATACCATCAGAACAATGGCGATATTCTCATTGTCCATTTAAATAGTCCTCTGATTCAGTCACATGGGAAAAATACACAGCAAAGGACCATGAGTGGGTCAGAACAAAGCAGGTAGATGACAGAACAAAGCCAGGGAGCAACATAGGAACAGCCATAGCAGCAGCCAGCACACAATAAAGAACAAAGGTAGGATCATATATGCAGAAGATGAGGGCAGGACCAGGGACAGGTGTGGGCCAATTACAACCAACTAAACACTAGAGGTAAGGGTCATAATCACAAAGGACTCAAACACTTGGGAAGGGGTGACTAGTGACACCTGCTGGCCAGGGAGGGACTGATCTTGACAAATATAGATATGCCCCTTGTGTTCCTTCACATAATCCATGCATATTTGTGCTCCTTTGTGATGCTGTGCCCCAGCTTGCATGGCTTGTGCTTGCTGGAACATAAACCCACCGTCTTAGTTAAATCCTGAACTAATTAATTCCATGAAAGTCCTTCCAGTCTATGTTGTGGTCTCTCCTCGTTGCTGTCCTTTGTGCTTTCCTCTCTCTCCAGCAGAAAAAAACGACACAGAAAGAGACACACAACGCTTTTGTAACATTTCATAGTACAAGGGACAAGATGCATACCAGGAGACTTGAATTTTTAGGTGGAAAGGCCTTACGCTTAGGGATTTCAGTTTCTTGCTTTTCAAAAAATAAGGTCTGTTGGCTGCAAGAATGCAACTCGAAATATCCCAGATATTTCTGTCTGGATAGGCGGATGGAGGGCTGATAACTATGCAGGAATGATTTCTTTAAACAGGTGACCGTTTCAAAGATGAGGAAATCACAGCTCAGCAGGGAGCCTATTGGCCTGGGGGGTTGAACACTGGGGGGGGGGGTTTGAATACACCCGGGAGTGTGCAGGTCACATCCCCACAGTATGTTATCTCTGGGTATCACCAAAAACAAACTCTGAGGTGAATGAGTATCTCTAATGTGACCCTTGTGAGCAGGTCCGGAATGCGTGGTTAGATCAGTCACTGGGGTCTATGGCCTGTAGGTACAGATGCTGGTTTGATGACGTTAACGTAGCCTGTTTGCTATATTATAAGATCTCTTATGTAAATCACTGACTTGAAGCTAGGAAGATCATATTTACCCAGCTGATATTTACGTGATGTGATGTGTGCAATTCTAACATGGGCCATAATTGAGTTTCAGAAGTGGTTCAGATATATTGGTTCTGATTCGATGGTTAGCGTTAGCGATATATAGCATTACCTATGTTTGTAAGAGTGTAATTAGATCCAGCACTAAAGAAATATAATTCCAAACAGCTTTCAAACATGCGGTACCGTGGTACCTTTTCAGTTCTGGTATGCCAATCGACACTAATCTGCACAAGCATTTGATAAAATGATAAAATGTGGGATTATCTTGTTATTGGTGCAGCACAAATAAATAAAAAGTACTGTATTGCATACTTGATAAATCTGTGATTCCAAATAAGTCACAAACTCTAAGGACATTAATCTAGAAAGACATTCTGCTGTGCGATAGTGGTTTACTTCCTGTCTTCTTCCTTCAACGCAAAAAGTCGCACAGTGATGACAAATGTGTGCTTGGGCCAGGATTCGTTAATTGCAATGTAAGCGCAGACCAGTGGGGGGAGTCGGGGGGGGGGGGGGGATATTGTGCTTGGGCATGGCACACAGCACCTGGGCTTCGTGTGTGTACACCCTTAAAGTGTCGGCGTGTGATGGACCAGCCAACCTGCCTTGTGCCCAGTGCATCCTGGGATATGCTGGAGGCTCGCAACTTGTCAGTGTCCTGACAATGGATGGTGGATGGATGGAATGCACATTTAGGTCAACAAAGATTCCACCACCTTCTCTCCATGACTGGAAGGTTTGACAAGGTCCTCACCCACATATAGACGAGTACTATAAGATTAGCCTGGCCCCATCCACACACTCAGTACCAGAGCGCAAACATCACTGAGGATTTTTGTCTCTGTGTTCAAATTATCAAATAATCCTGCCATGAAAACAAAACATCAGCCACCCCCATGACGGTCCATCAGTGCTCTTTAGCTCTCAGTCAGCTTGCAGTGATGCGGAGTTCAAGCTAAAATGCTGGATGATCAAACTAAGTTTGACAGAAATAAAGAGGCAGACATTCCGTTACCACAGAGTTAAATTCATGTAATTTAACTGTATTCACATTACAACATCCACATTGCTCAGTCTGAGACACATTGAGTCTAATCTCAATACATATTTACTGTATAATACCACACATCAAGAGGCACTTCCAATAATTCTGTAATTAAAGTAGCTACAGTATAGTGTCTGAATTACAAAAAACGGTAAAAATAAATAATGTTTATCTAAAAGATTGTTGTCGATTTCATCTTTTATCTGTACAGCATAAAGTTTGTTTGTACAAAATGGAACATTACCACCAATAAAATGAGCAGTTCAGTTAAACAAATACATGTGAAATACATATTTCTCCTTTAAATGTATTGCTACATATGCTAAGTGCAAGATATAAGTGAGAGGAAAGTAAGAATAATTATTAAGTCGGTGATGTGCCAACTCTATAAAAAATACAGGTCTTCTTTTTCTTGTTTACAGAGTTGTAAAGCTTGTTTGGTTCTCCTTGTAATCAATAATATGCATTACGAACAATTATAGTAACCCAATGGAGACTGGATAAGACAAAAGTGTACAAATATAGTTAGAAGAATGAAAAAATTAACACATTAGGGAATTTCAGTTATTCCTCAACCTAATAAATGCCATGAGTCTGACGCCACACGTGTGTCATGCACATTCCCTTCCTGTCCTGACAGCTGAAGTACAATAAATGACAAAGTCAATACCACCTGCCACCATTGGATGGAACTGGTCAGGTGACATGGATGACAAAGGCAATACTGCCTGCCACCATTGGAGGGGACTGGTCAGGTGACATGGATGATAAAGTCAATACTGCCTGCCACCATTGGAGGGGACTGGTCAGGTGACATGGATGATAAAGTCAATACTGCCTGCCACCATTGGATGGGATTGGTCAGGTGACATGGATGATAAAGTCAATACTGCCTGCCACCATTGGATGGGACTGGTCAGGTGACATGGATGATAAAGTCAATACCGCCTGCTACCATTGGATGGGATTGGTCAAGTGACATGGATGATAAAGTCAATACCACCTGCTACCATTGGATGGGATTGGTCAGGTGACATGGATGATAAAGTCAATACCACCTGCTACCATTGGATGGGATTGGTCAGGTGACATGGATCATAAAGTCAATACCGCCTGCCACCATTGGATGGGAATGGTCAGGTGACATGGATGATAAAGTCAATACCACCTGCTACCACTGGATGGAAATGGTCAGATGACATGCTTGACTCCCCTATTACAAAGAAGGCAGCTCGTGAGCCAGCCGAAGTGGACCAGTGCCTATGCAGACCCAAAATGGCACAGATATCCGTGACAATCAGATGTGGCCTTGACAGTCAGGTGGTCACTTCCTGTGTGTGCCACACTTCTGGCAGCCATATTGGATATATATTATAATATAGGCTGTAATGGCAAGTATTGCTTCTCTGTAAGTCTCTACATGATAATGCACATCCGCAGAGAGGGAAATTAGAAAGTGGCGGTATACAGCCATGTGACTTTTTGGTGATCTGATAAATGTCCAGCTGACTATCTTCAGCCACCTATGCTCCCATTCCACAGTGTTCCACAAACAAAAAAGCAATCCTATTCCACGCAGTCGACATGACCCGAGCTCACCGGAAATGTCAAAGGTCTGTACTGCCGAGCGAGAGGGCTGTGCATTTTTACCACTTCGTGCCAGATCTCTGTTGATTCCGACGTGACATTTCCTGCGATCTGTATCGGAACGACAGTGTGAGGAGGCAGTGGAACATGGACACTGGGAAGGTGAGAACCAATCAGCATATGAGGCGCAAAGGTGGGAGATGAAGCCGCAGAGCGTGACATTTCCTGCGCGAGTTAGCACCTCCGTCTGCATTTTTTTAATATTGAGGGATTGTCATCTACACTTGGGGAAATCAACTCTGTTTTTAACAAACAAACAAATAAACAGGGTGTTAGTGTATGGAGCATCGTCAACGAAGACTGAGACACCGCCAAGAAAAGAACAAAAAAAACCCCGAACACCTGGAGGCATCGTAAAACAGTGGAATATTTACAAACACAGAAATGGGGAATCTTAATGCCGACTGGGCGTATTTTTTACGATGCAAAAGTATGATCATAAAATCTTGTAATTAATCAAAAAAAAAGAGAGACGTCATTTTAGGCACTCGGGACAAAAACGAGACACGGATGGATCTATGCTATAATACTTTGCCTGATCGCTAATAAAACCATATTTCGAAAATACGAACTGCTGTTTAATACCACAGTTTCATTAAGTCTCATTGCTTTAATACGCAGGAGGTTGGTCAGAGCCTCCCTGAAAAAGGTGACTGTTTTCCCCTACTCACCGCAGGTATTGCTAATGCTAGCTGCGGGGGTGGCACTCGCCTGACCTGTAGGGGGCATATATAGTGGCCAGCTACCCAGGTGTGGCTGGCAGCAGCTGGAGCAGTAAGAGGGTCGTGCTCAGGCCGCCCAGCTCCATCAGCCGACCCGCCATCAGAGGCGCTGGCTAATGGTGCTAATGTCGTACTGGGTGCTACGCTAAAGAGAAGTATAAGGGTCACTCAAGATCTGGGTCATGAAACTGACATAAAGCAGGTGAGCTTCCCGTAAATAAAAGTGGAATATCTTTCCTGGTCAAACCTCTTTGCCAACGCCTACGTCTTCAAGGCCCAAAGACACAGGAGAGACAACAGCCCGAATTCTTTAGTCAATGCAGACACTCTGCCAGAAAATCCCCCCCCCCCCCGGCCTCATGGGGTGGGATCCACACCCCTCTGCCTTGCACTGATCTGGGTACCACCTTTGCGATCCTGCTCTCGGAACTCCTTCTCCACGTCCAGCCTTTCCCTCGGAGTTTCCGGCATCGCTGCAAGGCGAGTCAGAATCAAAGGACGCCCTGTTTCTTTTTTTTTTTGACCATTACAAAGGAGGTATCACAGTGGGGGGTGTCTGGCGGGGGGGGGGGGGGGGTGCGGCTGACTAAACCGCAATCACCTGTCTGAGGCAGGAGGTCACTGGTTACCTTCCAGCTGAAGACATTGAAGACGTTGACCTAAATTGCGCCTGACCGGCCAAACCCATGTCTGTGATTAAGCGGAACGCGGATTACCGCCAAACGAACGGAGAGCTGGTCAGCGGCTGGCCGGTAACCCCTTCTAAGTTTCTGAGCGAGATCCTACTGCTAAATTCCCCGGGCGGGCGACCTGTAGGCGGGAGTCTCGGGCGGCTCGGACATGCCAGAGCTCGATGGCGAACAATGGGGGCTTTGGTCGGCGGGAACAGAAAACACAGCGGAGGAAGCCCCCCCTGAGAGTCTGACCGAAACGGGGCGGACACGATCATGCAGAGGCAAACAAAGGCAGGGTGTGGGGGCCTTTCCGCGCACGGCAGTGACGGTTACACGTATAAGTAGACGGCGGCGATAAAAATAGTCCTGGTGACCGAGGCCCCCCCCCCACCCCCCCCGGGTTATAGACAGCCAGAGCAGCTTTCCCTTCAAACTTTAAAACCTGAGAGCATTAAACAGAAAACCGTTTATAGGTGCAGAATCATCAGTAAAGACTTTGAAGCAGTTATTCAAGAATAACTTCCCCCAGACTGGGAAACTGCAAAGCAAAAGCCAGTTTCTTTGAACGCTTAACTTCCAAGAGACACCTATATATTCTGCTGAGGGCTCCTCTGCAGTTGGTGTGTGATCGTGTCCACAAACCCGGGGACGATTTCACTACCAGACGTCACTCTGCCTCGAAGTATGACAACAATGACAGTACCAGCGATGGATTCAACCGGATGTGTGACGTAGCTATCGGAGGTGTTTGGCTCTGCAGGTTGGCATGCTGTGTTTGTGACCGGAATTTTGCTAGTTCAGATCCCAGGGTCAGCAGAGTGGTGTTAGTGCGTGACCCCTAACTGATCAAAAGGTATGTTTGCTAAATAAAAATTAAATGTACAAGCTGAGGTCATCAGCCGTCCTTTGAGTGACCCGGATAGGCAGGGGTCTTGGCCAGAATGTTCCAGAGTTTATTTTTTTACGGGTCTGGGAAAATCCTACATTGTAGCCTTATCACAAGAGTACACTGCTACTCTGGGATTCATGTACAACAGGCAACTTATAACTGTCATTTGTAAATGATCCAATCAGCAGGCAGACCTGCATACTGTTTGTATATGTGTCAAACACTGATTGGTAGGATGTACAAATGCTCCCCAGATAGTGTGATATTGCGCTGGAGATTATACTGAGAACACACCCACTAGTGCTAAGCAGAAGAAGTCCGGAACCTTCCGGTGCCTGTTCCACACCTTTGGCTAAGTCCTCTATTCTCCATTCCTGCACATGCTGGACAGGGAGGTCTTCCCCGTTGCTCTTGCTATGGCCACACTTATGTGAAACCGCGTTGGCACAGCGATACAGAGGCACGCCCCCCCCCCCCCCCCCCCACCACGCAGCATGGCTTTATGCCAGAGCGTCTTTCTGAAAGTCTTCAGATAAAAAGAAAAACGCCTTGAAACCCACAAAAGGTGGCGGCATGAAGTGGTTAAAGTCTCCTAAGAGCCATAAAACATTCCCTTCTTGGAAAATTAACTACAAGAAATGTTTGTTTTTTAAGAATACATGGTAAGAAATCCCTCCTATTTACAAAAACTAGCTGTCATTGGTGAGGGTCATGGCGGCCAACCTGTGAAAGAAGACCAGCGAGAGAGAGCGTGGCTTGTAGCGATGGCCGAGCGGCGGAGGCGGGATCACCAGGCCACGTTTACGCCCCGTAGCGTCACCCGCCGGGAAATGACTGACGGACGCTAGGCGCCCCGGTATTATCGCGCTTTTCAGTTTTCATCGTGGAAAACAGGGCGGTCTGGAAGGTCCAAGTCGCTGTGCGAATTCTTTTGGCAATCCCGTATTGCACTGCGGATACTTCCTCAATGGGAAGCTCCCCCCCCCGGCCAAATCTGGAAACTTGACCCCCACTCCCTCAACACCCCCCCCCCCCCCACCCCCACCCTCTAACCCCACCTTCTTTAGGGTTAGGCACATTTTCCCCAAAATTCTACAGTGTTGTGTCTGAATGCTGTGCTGGGACAAAAATAAACAGTCTTTAAACAACAATAAAAAACCCCACACCATTCTGGCCTTGCTCGATCAGACTCGTCTCTTCAGAAAACCTTCATCATTCGAGGCCCTCGTCGTCCTCATCCCCCGCAGCTCTGAGCTCAGAAACCTCCTCATCCACTGACCCCTTGTCCTCATCGTCAGTCTCTCCTCCCTGCACCTGGCCCTCCGCTAGCTCCTCCTCCTTACTACCAGGCTCCTCCTCCTCCTCGTGGATCGCCAGGATTGGCTCCTCCCCCGTCTGCACCAGCGTCTCCTCTGCGATCACCTTCTTCCACATTTCGTGGTTCTCCAGCAGCTGCTGGGTGATCTGGCAGAATATGCTCCTCCTCTTTTTGGGACCTTGTTTTTCTGGAGGGTAGAAACAGAGTGGAGAGACTTTAACTGGCTCACTGCAAGGACCTGATGGACCCATTAAAATCCTGTTCTCCAGTGTCACCTCAGCCTTGAATGATCATTATTTTGGTAACATCAAGTTCAGTCAAACCTCAGCCAAGCACACAGTAGCAAATCCTCACCCAGCTGAAGCCAGATAAGTAAGCATTAGCATTAGCATATTCCACTTCTGGACTGGTCCGGAGGCTGTGCTCAGTGTGCGCCTCTGAGGCCTTATAGTCCCCCAGGATCATTAACAATCAATCAATCAATCTATCTATCTATCTATCTATCTATCTATCTGTCTATCTTTTTAATTTGCTTGTTGCAACTATTGTACAGGGTGGGCCATTTATATGGATACACCTTAATAAAATGGGAATGGTTGGTGATATTAACTTCCTGTTTGTGGCACATTAGTATATGTGAGGGGGAAAACTTTTCAAGATGGGTGGTGACCATGGTGGCCATTTTGAAGTCGGCCATTTTGGATCCAACTTTTGTTTTTTCAATAGGAAGAGGGTCATGTGACACATCAAACTTATTGGGAATGTCACAAGAAAAACAATGGTGTGCTTGGTTTTAACGTGACTTTATTCTTTCATGAGTTATTTACAAGTTTCTGACCACTTATAAAATGTGTTCAATGTGCTGCCCATTGTGTTGGATTGTCAATGCAACCCTCTTCTCCCACTCTTCACACACTGATAGCAACACCGCAGGAGAAATGCTAGCACAGGCTTCCAGTATCCGTAGTTTCAGGTGCTGCACATCTCGTATCTTCACAGCATAGACAATTGCCTTCAGATGACCCCAAAGATAAAAGTCTAAGGGGGTCAGATCGGGAGACCTTGGGGGCCATTCAACTGGCCCACGATGACCAATCCACTTTCCAGGAAACTGTTCATCTAGGAATGCTCGGACCTGACACCCATAATGTGGTGGTGCATCATCTTGCTGGAAAAACTCAGGGAACATGCCAGCCTCAGTGCATAAAGAGGGAAACACATCATCATGTAGCAATTTCACATATCCAGTGGCCTTGAGGTTTGAATGGCCCCACTATCTTTGTACCCCATATACCACACCATACCATCAATTTAGTGGGAAGATAGTGGGGCCATTCTTCATCAATGGGAACCTCAAGGCCACTGGATATGCGAAATTGCTACATGATGATGTGTTTCCCTCTGTCTTTCCCTGTGTGAAGAGTGGGAGAAGAGGGTTGCATTGACAATCCAACACAATGGGCAGCACATTGAACACATTTTATAAGTGGTCAGAAACTTGTAAATAACTCATGAAAGAATAAAGTCACGTTAAAACCAAGCACACCATTGTTTTTCTTGTGACATTCCCAATAAGTTTGATGTGTCACATGACCCTCTTCCTATTGAAAAAACAAAAGTTGGATCCAAAATGGCCGACTTCAAAATGGCCACCATGGTCACCACCCATCTTGAAAAGTTTTCCCCCTCACATATACTAATGTGCCACAAACAGGAAGTTAATATCACCAACCATTCCCATTTTATTAAGGTGTATCCATATAAATGGCCCACCCTGTATATGTATTGTACATTTATTGTTGCATTCCCCATACTGAAATGTTGTCTTTTGTCTTAAACCGTCTCATCTCTTACTACACTGCTCTCTGTCCAGTACTGTATCTCACTGCTGTCTGTCCTGTATCGCACTGCTCTCTGTCCAGTATCTCACTGCTGTCTGTCCTGTATCGCACTGCTCTCTGTCCTGTATCACACTGCTCTCTGTCCAGTATCTCACTGCTGTCTGTCCTGTATCGCACTGCTCTCTGTCCTGTATCGCACTGCTCTCTGTCCTGTATCACACTGCTGTCTGTCCTGTATCGCACTGCTCTCTGTCCAGTATCTCACTGCTCTCTGTCCAGTATCTCACTGCTCTCTGTCCTGTATCGCACTGCTCTCTGTCCTGTATCACACTGCTGTCTGTCCTGTATCGCACTGCTGTCTGTCCTGTATCGCACTGCTCTCTGTCCTGTATCACACTGCTGTCTGTCCTGTATCGCACTGCTGTCTGTCCTGTATCGCACTGCTCTCTGTCCTGTATCACACTGCTCTCTGTCCAGTATCTCACTGCTCTCTGTCCTGTATCGCACTGCTCTCTGTCCTGTATCGCACTGCTCTCTGTCCTGTATCACATTGTTCTCTGTCCTGTATCTCACTGCTGTCTGTCCTGTAGCTGTAGGCTAAAGTAACCTGCAGATATAAATCAATACCAAACGGTGCCTTACGAGACGTTTCCGAGCTGGTGGACACGTCCTCGGTGACGTCGCTGCCTTCCTCGTCGTTGTCGACTCCCTCGACGTTGCCCTCCTGCCCCGCCTCCTCCACAGGCTCCACCCAGTGCCCGGGCATGAGGGCAGCCGAGTCGTATGAGCTGCACAGGGGCCCCACGATGTGGGTGATGAAGGACTCCTGCAGCTTGGCCAGCTGGGGCGCCGAGCGGTCCATGAAGGGGCTGATGGGAAGGCCCAGGCTGGCCTCCTCGTCCCCCTGTGGGAGCGTGCGGTAGCATTAGCGCAGGGGCCCATCTGAGGGGCCCCCAACACATTTAAGCTGGAGACCAGTGGTGCATATGGAGGGTCAGGAGGTGCTTTGTGTCTATTGCACTTTTTTGTTTCCTTTCAGAAATCTAGGCACTTCAAGTCTTGAAGACAGATAACATTCACCTCTAACAAAATGACCTTCGTTATACATTGCGTCACCGTGGCAACGACACACAAGAAGTAGCATGCCCCCCCCCACCAGCTGCTCCCATGGACACCCTGAAGTTCCTTTTTTTCATATTTACTGCTGGATCACGTGCAACATTTCAGAGTCCGGCAATAATCTGAAAGCCAGTGAGGTCGCCTCAGTATGAGGTCATGGCTGATGGCATGGTAACGAGCCCATCTTCGTTAATCACAGACACAAAGCAATTCTGCCAGAGGTTCCACTGCTGAGCTTCTGCTTAAAGCTACATCCCACATAACGCTCTGACCCCCCTCCCCCCAAAGTGGGTGTGGCCCAAACTGACCGGGCAAATTACGTGGACGTCAACAGTGGACAATCACTGCTCTCTTTGAGCATCCCATAGTGGGTAACAGAGATAATGACCTTGGTACTATCAGTGTCCTACAAACCATAACGAGGTCTCTGAATTCCTATAGAACATACACTGCTGATCGAGGCAGGAACAGGAAATACACCACAATGTATCGTTAATGATTTATGCCATACGTACATGCTTAAAGTACGTCAGTTAGAGCCTTAGATACCGGTACATCAAATTTACGTCAGTTACAGCCTTAGATACTGGCACATCAAATTTACATCACTTACAGCCTTAGATACCTGCACATCAAATTTATGTGAGCTAGAACCTTAGATACCTGCACATCAAATTTACGTCAGTTAGAGCCTCAGATACCGGCACATCAAATTTACATGAGTTACAGCCTTAGATACCGGCACATCAAATTTACATCAGTTAGAGCCTCAGATACCACCGCAGTCACATTAACGTCAGCAGCTTCCTGGGGGTGGGGCCTCAGCTCTAATGGAGGCAGGCAGCTTCCTGGGGGCGGGGCCTCAGCTCTAATGGAGGCAGGCAGCTTCCTGGGCAGGCGGGGCCTCAGCTCTAATGGAGGGAGGCAGCTTCCTGGGGGCGGGGCCTCAGCTCTAATGGAGGCTGGCAGCTTCCTGGGGGCGGGGCCTCAGTTCTAATGGAGGCAGGCAGCTTCCTGGGCAGGCGGGGCTCACCTGCTCATAGAACTCATTGACGATGCCCTCTGTCCACTTCAGGTGAAGCTCCTTGCTCTTGAGTGGCCCATTGATGTCGGCTAGCTTGATGCACATCTGGCAGACCAGCAGCCGGTCGTTCTCATTGCCCCAGTCGATGCCGGGGCCCACGTCATCGCCCACCTGGGACGGGACACGTGTTTAGATACTAATAACTCTGCCAATCAAGCAGTCAGCAGCTGGCCCAACTTCTGTGGTTCCACGTGGCCTGTCAGTCTGTTATTGTTTGCTTTGGGCTGAGCTTGGCCTCCTAATCGGGTCTCTCGGTGCTCTATAGCTGTATCTGGACATGGTTCATTATTTCCCTATTATTTACTGCCTGGAAATTCCTCGGTCTGTCAGGAGTTCTGACTGTGACACAGAGGCACTGAGAATCGGTGGCTGTACATATACATTTAACAGATGCTTTTATCCAAAGCTGTGGGGTTAAGGGCCTATTCAAGGTGCCTATGGTGAACCACTCTGCTGGTTTTGGGATCTGAACCAACAACCGTCTGATCCCAGGTACAGTGTCTGCTGAGCTACTCACTGCCCCCTGAATAATTGATACCACTTTCACTAAGGACACAAGGCATCTTAAGATGATTATTTAACTTGTCATTTCCAGTTTTTTCTCAGTCCATTACCCCGAATTCATCCTGTCAGCTGTACCATGCAACACAGCAAAGGCGTCCATCTCTTTCCGAAAGTGGGCACTACCTTAGCGTTGAACTCAGCCAGGAAGTCAAAGTGCTTCTTCAGGTCGGTGGCGAGGATGGCCTCGATGACCAGGAAGCGAAAGCGCTTGAACTCCACATGGTCCAGATTGACCAGGAAGTTGTACTCGGGCCGTGACATGAAGAGGCTCCAGGCTGAGGCCGCGTGGTGGTTCTCCAGCACCGAGCGGTCGTTGTACAGAACTGCCTGCAGGGGGAGACAGAGTGCAAAAAAAAAAACCCAAATGGATGTCAATAACACTTTATTTATTTATTTATTTGTGATTATTTGTCATTGTTGACACACCACAGCACACAGTGCACAACAACGAAATGTGTCCTCTGCATTTAACCCATATGTGACTTTCGTGACATAGCAGGGGGCAGCTAATTCAGCGCCCAGGGAGCAGTGCTTGGGGACGGTACCTTGCTCAGGGTACCTCAGTGGTGTCTTGCTGGGCAGGGATTTAACCTGCAATCTTCCAATTACGAGTGCGCTTCCCTAACCATTAAGCCACCACTGCTTTTGTGCTACTATTGCATTTTATTTGACTCGATTTATCAGACATGTTTTTATCCAAAGCAACTAACACTAGCAGAAAGGGGTAAAACTTATGTGATCCTTTGGATTTGAACTCACAGCCTTTGCACTGTTAGCACAACACTCTACCCCCTGGAATGGGGGGGGGGGGTGATACTCCACATCTACACTTTGAAGCTTGTTATGTTCCATCACTTTCCTCCAAGTACTCCAGTAGGAAGACTTGCAGTTAGCAGAATATCCCAGTCAGGGTGTACCCCTGTCTCATGAAAATGGATGGGTCCAACATTAGTACTGCTTCAGTGTGGGGGGGTGGGGGGGGGGGCACAAGGCCAGCCCTTTTCCAGGCTCCAAGCAAAATAAGGTTACCCTAGTTGTCATTTGTAATTCTCCATCCCGGTTTGACAGGCTTGTCACATGGGGGCCCCCTGGTGGCCGCTGGGCCCTAAGCAGCCACTATTTGCTTATGCCTCATGGGGGATACAGTGAAATAATAACGCCCAGTGACAGAATAATGGTATGACTCTCTAATTATATGCTTGTGCGATGCTCTTTGCCTGTTTTTTTAACACGTTACCCTGCAGGCTACCTTAAACAAAAAGACAAGATAAATGTGCATAACCTGACTCACAGCAGGGAAAGGATTCATAACAACCAATGAGGTGCCGACCACGTCAGAGAGTCTCAGCCAATCATAGGAGGGCTACGGGGTTTAGACAGGAGCTTCCGCTGCAGAGTCACCTGGGGGGCGCTGGTGGCCACCAGGAAGGCGTTAGTCCTGCCGGGGTGGTCGTAGTCGTGCATGGCGGCCGCCACGTACAGCGCCATGAGCTCCAGGGCCGGGATGAGGCCCGACAGGCAGCCGTAGTCGTCCTCCAACGCCGCGTATGTCTTGGAGACCGTGAAGCCCACGCGGCTGTGGGTGATGCCGCTGTCTGAGTCTGCAGTGGGGGGCAACGGGGGACAGTGTCAGGGCAAAATCAAGAGCTGCATCATAAGCAGTAGGCCTGTGATTCACCACTCAGACTCCTGACTGTACTCTCTAGCAATTTATTGAGTATTTGAAACACCTGGGGGGGGGGGGGGGGGACCCTGATCATGGCATACCAGAGTCGCTGGCAGAGCCGTGGTCGCCAATGAGGCTGGGGAGGCCTGGCACGGCCTGCGTGGTGAGGTACCAGACGGCGTGTAGCACATCCGTGGCGTGGATTCTGTTGTGATCTGCGGGAGGGTGAAAGATGCCAAGGTGTAATACAGGCTGCGGCCACTAGGTGGGAGGCTGAGTGTTTGTCTGAAAAAGGGGTTTGACTGGCAATCAGAGGGAAAGTGCTTGCAGCAGGGAGAGTGGCTTTTAATGATAAATTTATTCTAAAGCTTCCTGCTAAAAAATTTGTGAAAATCATGACGATTTGTTGATCCCCATGAGAAACTCTCTTTTCTCCTCCCCCATCTTGGTCTCCATGAGACGCACAGGCACATAGAGTATACAGATGAGAAGGCAGGATCAACCAGCACGCAAGCAGTAGCCTTGCTCACTGGCCTAATGGTATCATCAGCCACGGGATTGGAACCAACATCCTTCTGATCAGAAGCACAGTCCCAACCTGCTGCGGCCCCAAAACACAGGCTTTCGGCCAGAATTGAACCCAGTTCAACTGCTTGGGAGCCATCTATGCTAACCCCGATATGACCAACAGTGGTGAGGATGCCAAGTGCAGTCACTGTGACATGAGACAGGCAGGAATGCCAGCTCCCATGTTGGCACTAGATCGCTGTACTCACATGGGATGTCTCTGTACCCACTCTCCAATGCGTGGAAGTAGTTCATGAATTCCCGCACGGGGATCCTGAAGGTTTCAAAGAGGCCCATGTCTTCAAAGAGTCTGCAAGAAACCTGAGACAAACCACGCCCCCTCATTAACATAATGTAGGTCTTATTGGTGCATATTAAGCACAGGCTGACAGACCACACCCCCTCAATAACATACCAGTTTCTCATTGCCGCACATTAAACCCTGACCTTGTCAGGCTCCACCCCATCACTGACATACCTGGGTCTCATTGGTGTAGATTAAGGCCCGGCTCCATAAGCCCCCTCCCCCTCATTGACATACCTGGGTCTCATTGGTGTAGATTAAGGCCCGGCCCCATAAGCCCCCTCCCCCCTCATTGACATACCTGGGTCTCATTGGTGTAGATTAAGGCCCGGCCCCATAAGCCCCCTCCCCCTCATTGACATACCTGGGTCTCATTGGTGTAGATTAAGGCCCGGCCCCATAAGCCCCCTCCCCCTCATTGACATACCTGGGTCTCATTGGTGTAGATTAAGGCCCGGCCCCATAAGCCCCCTCCCCCTCATTGACATACCTGGGTCTCATTGGTGTAGATTAAGGCCCGGCCCCATAAGCCCCCTCACCCTCATTGACATACCTGGGTCTCATTGGTGAACATCAAGCCCCAGTATCATATGCCTCTCCATCCTCTGTCTATTGTTCTCAATGTGCATTAAGCCCTTTCACAGTTCTTGGACTGTGGTGACTGCAGCTCATGCCTCTAAACAGCAGATGGCGCCATTACCTGTGATTCACACAGCCATCAGACTGATGCGCTCTGCTCTCCGTAGTTGGAGGGACACTGTTTTTTATTTATTTATTTTTTTTGCCAAACCCCCTCTTTTGTGAAACGGCTGGCCCGGATGAATGAATATTGCATTACCAAAGGCTCTGCACACAGCCAAGCACGTTCCTATAAACCTTTCAGGCCACCTCTGACGCCCTGGATCGCAGACACACACAGGCACACCCATACACACACACACATGTTCAAAGTGACACACGGCCACTCGCAGTTCAAGGCGACACCAGCAGGGGGCAGAAGACTAAAGTTGCTACGGGCATTTTGCAGATTCAGCTTTGATGTGGGGGGGGGGGTTCTTCAGAACCTTCAGCTGGATTGCAAATATCTTGCTATATAAAGCAAACCACCCCCCCCTCCCCTCCCCACCCCCTCCACTGAAAAGCTGATATAAATAATGTGCCTGATGTGCCTGTAATTGAACAAGCAAGGCCAAATCAGGGTGGGGGGGCCTGCTCTTCCATGCATCGTCAGTCAGGGATGAGGAAGGATTTGGAGGGGGAGGTGAGTCTGTTCCGTACCCCCTCCCCCTCTGTTAGCCCCACCTGGATGCTGTCCTACGCCTCCAGCACTCCTCCCCCCCAGGTCCAGTCGAGGCCAAAAACACGCCCGTCTGATGAGCGGCCCCCCCTACCTTTCATCTTGGCCCGTGACTGGAACAGCACAACTCACTCACCCCCCCAAACATTCAATTTTTATTTATTTTTTGGAAAATTAACAAATGGAACAAAAAACAATGAGTTTTCCCGAAAATCAGCTACCAGTGTGCTGCATTAATAGCACGAGAGTACTAACCTTCGCCCGAACGCTGGTCTCCGCTGATCCCTCAGCAATTATCATAGTGACCACGGTCACGGTTAATGTAAGGGCTAATTGAAGATGTTATGCGTATTTCCAATTACTGTAACTCAGTCATCGGTTCACACATCGGTTCACACAGGCCAACTTCATTTTCAGTCCCGTCACATGATTGGCTGACGGAGCTGCGCAGATGCAGCCAAAGCAACCGACGCAGATCCCACCTGGCTGAGGATGCAGCCGCATGTGCCGTTGGTTTTCTCCACCAGGCTGAAGATGGGGAAGTTCCAGTTGTTCAGCTGAGCCATGAGGGGATCCAGCCCGTCCATCACCAGGGGCTCGGGGGCCAGGATGGGTTTGTCCTGGGGGGAGGGTCATCAGTCAGCCTTGAGTCACAGATGCTTGAACTTCAGATGGAACCAAAGTGAGACAAAGCGGCAGATTGGAGTCCTAGAATATTCTATTAGCATCTAACTGCTAATCTGCGTCTAAAAGCCTCTCAAACATTTTTTTGCGGTTCACACAGAGAGCAGCTGCAGGGTCTCGGGAGAGGGGGGGGCACCTCTGGGGCCGCGAGGGGGTCCAGCAGGAGTCTGTCGGGGCGGTGCGTCCTGCAGAGCTCGCGGTGCCGCGCCTCCCCCTGCGGCTCGTCACCGTCGCCGCCGCTGTGGGGGGCCTCTTGTGTGCTCTCGCCATCCGGTGACGGCGCCATGCCATCGTCTGGAGGGCGTGAATACAGATGCGGTCGAGATACAGTCAAGACACGGTCAAGACACGGTCAAGATGCGGTCAAGAGACAAACACGATGCAGTCAAGATTCGCGGTCAAGACAGCACTCTGACAGACCTGATCTATACAAGCGATTTACGCTAACATATCTGATACATTAAATTTTTATTTCACATATGCCAGCCACTTATTTATTATTACTATTTAATTTTTATTTATTTCATTACTATTCCATAATATTCTGTTCTTTTAGGGTTCTGTTTGTGCACTTTTTAAAAATGCACTTTTTTATATGTTTGCACATGAACAAACGTGTTTTTGCACCTTGTCTGCTTTGCAGTTATGGCTGTTTCTTGCTGCTCTATATTCTTTGCCACTAAAGGGATCCAGCAGATGACTGTTTTATGAAAAATCCAGAATGTGGCGCTTCGACAGGAAAGGCAAAGAGGAACAAGACAAGGCAGGGATGGCGATCTCTCTCACCTGTGCGGCAAGTCCGGTCCGCTCTGTCCAGCGAACCCCCACCATGGCTTAGTTTATTGTAAGGCTTTCCACAGCTGTCAAAGGGGCAGAGGTCAGAGGTCAGAGGTACTGCGATCTGTAACATCAGTATCACACATGCAGGGCCTCGCCTGGCTTGCACTTTTCCAGAGCAGGGAGAAAAGCTTCAGGGTTCAGCGTTTGTGTCACCGATGTCTGTGGGAAAATACTCCGTTGTGAAGATATGAAGCCAGAATACTAATATTTATAGTGACAAATAAATACTCACTGGAAAAATTGTCAGATTTTTAAAGTACATCTAAAAATACGCCGTGGAAAACTGACCTTGCTCAGACGGCACGAGATCTCATCAGCCGCGTGCCGGGCGAGCGGGCGAGCGGGCGAGCGGGGCGACGGCCTTTGCTAGCCTCATCTATGGATTCATCAGGGGTTGAGATCACATCCCCTTTCACCCTAACAAGCGGCGACACCCAAACGGGACGCCACCAACAGCGGCGCGAGAGCATTTTTAAACAGAGAAACGGCTGCTAATTGCACAGCCCAGCGGTCTGAGACAGGTGCGAGTCGTTTCCTAAGCATTTCTGCAAAACAGAACAGGTTTCCTGTCATTACGGATACAGGAGAACGTTAAAAAACACTGGATTTCCATCGTTACGGCGCACAGCCGTGCCTGGAAGTGAACCAGCGCAATTAAAATACTTTGCGAAAACC